>NC_137098.1:25203489-25420989 GCF_949357685.1 Gobio gobio
GGGTAAAGCGCATAGCTTGAAGTTTAGACGCAAATTGATCACGGTTCGGATCCGCGTTTTGCCGAACTTGCTCTACTTCATTTTCCCATCACACAAATTCAAAAAGGCATTTTTTTCCCCCAATAAAAATTGTGAAAATCTTCAAAAAATGTAAATAAAGCATGTCATGTGTGTTTGATAATAAAGTGTTAGGGGCGGGTGAACAGAGGGGGTGCCCTTTTTCAGTTTCAGCACATGCCCCTCAAAAGGTCTGTGCACGGCCCTGCACTCTATTTCTATGTCTATTTCATGCTGTAATGTCATCTGCAATACTTATCGAAAATGTTCCTGTCAGATGTTAAATAAACATTTAGTAAGCATCTTTATCTTTAAGTATATCGTTTATGTAACGTTAAATCCACTTTGCAGACGTGTGTGTTACTGGAGCTCATACATAATAAAACGTTTTTTTACAGCCCAAGCACAACTGCACTATACTGTCTGTCGTCTTTACACCTTCAACAATTCAAAAGTTTACTCTACAGTAGTTCAACAAATGCGATTTTAACACAAGGAACCGTGATTTTGGTTTGTAATACCCACATTTGATTCGCTTTTCTCCACCTGACGTATCCTTTCCTGTGGCCTCATGGGAAGGCAGGGATAGAAAAGTATCCGACGATGGGTGCTTCACAATCTGGCCAGAATCAGTAGGCCATCTGGGGATTTCTCGCGTACTCTTTTATGATTACTGAGGTTTCGAACATACTTCTCCTTTCACGTACTGTTTTTGCCAACTATATAGAAGGCATATTCGTATTCATATTAGTAGGCATATTCGAACGCAACATTAGTATAAGCACGTCCGAATCTCGCGAGAAATAGTCCAAAACCCCGGTAGTTCTCGCCTACTCTTTTATAAATACTGTGGATTCGGACATACTTTTCGCTCGCCTACTGCTTTTTACATACTATATAGTAGGGAGTATGCGGTTTCGAACGCAGCCAGTGTCAGTCAAACCTTTCGGGCGGGCCTTTGCAGTGTGATGTCACACTGCAGAGAATCTGAGAACAGCTTGTTCTGAAACACTGCTTATGATTTTTGGGGATGAAAAAAAATACTAGGTGTATTTTTATCGCTATAGGGTGGTTTTTTACACACACTGTCAACACACATTTATGTTCAAACATCATGTAAAAGTGGATTTTGCATAATAGGTGCCCTTCAAGACTAACAAAAAAGGAAATCAAATTATTATCATAAGTATAATAAGTTCATACAAGGCACATCTCAAATTAAGGTTCAGATCAAGAAGTTTTACCATTTAAAGTGCAAACATGAAAAACTGAGGTCGATTTGGAGGGCAAGACATTAACTAGCCTACCCAATGTAAACTTTTATATTAATACTTTTAACAACATTCGAGTCATGTTACTGGGCACCACAAACGCATGCAAATGTTTTAACAGACACATGCATGTGCCTAAATACAACTCTTACTGTGGCCTACACATTTTGTAACAGCTCATTTTTGAGATTAAGTAGACAGGGTTTCAGTGGTTTACCATCAAGACCCATCAGTACTTTCTGGATGAAGCTAAAAGTAAGAGTGAGTTTCCTGGGGTAGTCCAAATGCAATATATAGATCAACCCAAACAACAATGCAAATGCATCGGCAAACCTGGCCATATCACTCATCACAACATCATCTTCCACCACAATAAAGGTCTTTCGTAATTCGTGGAAAGAGAGCATGATCGCATACAGAAAGGCCGTAAAAACTGCTAGATCTGCTTATTTCTCAACTCTCTTAGAAGAAAACAAACACAACCCCAGGTATTTATTCAATACAGTTGCTAAATTAACCAAAAATAAAGCTTCAACTTCAGATGTTTGTAAACAGCACAGCAGTAATTACTTTATGAACTTCTTTACATGTAAGATTGATAATATTAGGAAGAAAATTTTAAACATGCAGCCGTCTACTACAGTATCACATCGGACAGAGCATTGTAGTGTCACTGAGGAAAAATTACACTCATTCAATGCTATAGGAGAAGAAGAATTGGCTAAACTCGTTAAATCATCAAAATCAACAACATGGCTATTATTAAACCACTTAGTAAAATACCGCAACTTGATCCTACAGAATTAGTCAATTACAGGCCAATCTCAAATCTACCCTTTCTGTTAAAAATACTTGAAAAGGCAGTATCCTCACAATTATGTTCCTTTTTAGAAAGAAATGGTATCTGTGAGGAATTCCAGTCAGGATTTAGACCGTATCATAGTACTGAGACTGCTCTCATCAGAGTTACAAATGATTTACTCTTATCATCCGATCGTGGCTGTATCTCCCTATTAGTGTTACTCGATCTTAGCGCTGCATTTGATACTATCGACCACAACATTCTTTTGAATAGACTAAAAAATTATGTAGGGATTAGTGGAATTGCATTTGCATGGTTTACCTATCTGACCGTTTTCAGATTGTAGCAGTAAATGAAGAGATGTCACACCAATCACAAGTTCAGTATGGAGTACCGCAGGGCTCAGTGCTAGGACCGTTGCTTTTCACCCTGTACATGCTACCACTGGGAGATATCATTAGGAAGCATGGAGTTAGTTTTCATTGTTATGCTGACGATACTCAGCTCTATATTTCTTCACGCCCTGAAGAAACTTACCAATTCACAAGATTAACAGAATGCATAGCTGATATAAAACATTGGATGACCAGTAATTTCCTGCAACTCAATTCAGAAAAAACTGCTCCACAAGTAGTAACCTAGAATACTGTCTAACACTTGATGGCTGCTCTGTCAAGTCCTCGTCGTCAGTGAGGAACCTGGGTGTGCTCTTTGATACCAATCTCTCATTTGAAAATACCCTTCATAAAAATATATCTAAATTACGGCACATGCTCTCAATGCAAAATGCTGAACAGTTAATTCATGCGTTCATGACCTCAAGGCTAGATTATTGTAATGCTCTACTGGGTGGTTGTGACACTGAAGACTAGAGTAATGATGCTGAAAATATTAGCTTTAAATAAATGCAGCCTTGTTGAACCTAACAGACTTCTTTCAAAAACATTAAAACATTTCAATGTTTTAAAAATTTCATAGGTACTATTACATAATTACAAGATCACTGGTAGAGATTTTTATAATAATAAAAATAAAAACAATAATAATTAACAAAGCTGAACAACCAACCTTCTAGCAACCTGATCCTAGCATATCTGTGTATGCACTGAATACTTACATTCCACGTCTTAAAGAACTGTGGGTCCTCCTCGCGTAGGTATACAGGGATCGCATGAAGGACTAAAGTGCGCTTCATGTTGGTGTCATGAAAATCCTTAAAAAACAAGTGAAAATTAACACAAATAAGCCAACTTTATTTCATTTTTGAATACAATGAAGAAAGTGACTTCTATGGTTACTTTTGACAAATTGACACAGCAGTCCCTATCATAACTAGCCTGACGTCTTCATACTCAATTCTAGTCAGAATTTGAGTCTGATACTGCTCCGTTGGGCTGTGATTATGGGGCGTGTTTCAACCGAACCAGGAAAGACCTCAATTGGATAGACCTACAACCAATCAGAGCAACAGAGCGACGCATAAAGTTAGTTGTCAAATGTCAACAGAACTCAACTGCACTGTGTTGCCAAGTCCACGGGTTGAAGCGACCCCAATTATGTGATATACAGACCCAGGAATGCGAATTTTAGCAGGCAGCCCTGCCAAAATAACATTTTACCCCCCAAATGCCTTTTTTTCCCCGGAGAACCCCCCTGGACAGCTATTGGGCTTGTTTTTGGCTAGTTTTGAGGAATGTAAGCAATTGGGCGGGTTATGTTGTAAAAACTTGGCAACCCTGTCTGCACGCTGGAATAAGTAGCCTAACGTTAGAAGAAAAAGATGAGTATAAACGATTTTTGCTGGTGTTGTAAACATTTTTTTAAGGAAAAAATGAATACACAGAATACTTACAACACGATCATCATTTCTGAGAGAAATAGTGAAGGTGAATGCATATACGAACAAGTTCTCCGTTTAGGATTAGAACAAATTCAACCCAAGCGCCTTTGATGATGTGGATGATTACGTTACTGTTTATCATCTGTCCATCATCGTCTAAAGCCCGCCCTGACAATTTCATTGGTCCGAACAGTTTCTGTTCGGGCATAATTACTTCTCTACCGATCAAGTCCAGACCGAACTGCCCAAGTAAAAATGTTGTGGGCGGGGCCAAGTTCGGCTGGCATCCAGGCTACATCATAACCTTATTTGGACCATCTTTAACTTACCTGAACATCATAAACACTTAGGATGTCACGCAGCATCTCTGTTATTTTGCAAAATATCAGAGATGCAAAACAATGTCTTCACTTTTATCTTTTTACACATTAATTTCCCACATATAATTGAATGAGGAAAGAAAAAACAAAAGAGAACAGCAACAACAGACTAGCATGTTGACTACTTGAACATAAATTTTGCTCTCCTTTCTTTCTGGCCAGCAAATTTCTCAATGGCTCTCTGATCAAAGTCAGTCATCTCAGTAGTGTCATGACGTTTGCATAATTCAGTTAGATATTTGAGGTCTCTTACCCCTGTTGTTGTCCACAAAACTTCAGTACCAACACTTTGAAATAAAAGACAGGGAAAGCAATAAAGGGCATTGCTAACAACACATCCAGCCAGCCACTTACGTTTCTCATAACAAGTGCGTCAAGCTCCGAGTGCAGCTGCATCCTCTGTCACTGGCCTGCTGCTGGATTTGTAAATCGCGTTGGTCCGCGATCCTTTATCCTTTTGTTTTCTTCCAGCGAACGCCTTGTGAAATAATTTGGTTTAACTGCTGCCATCTCTACAAAAGTGATCATCCATTCCTAATAAGGTTTTTGCGGAGTCCGAGAGTCACTGTGTCGCCCACGCACTTTCGCTTTAGTTGCCAAGAACGGAAAGTTGAATGACAGGTGACGAGAACCAATCAGATTGGATAAAATAACACGCATCCAATTCTGATTCGCCAGGGACGCAGCGGCCTGCGTCCGGAGGAGGATCTTTAAGAACCAATTAGAGACCAGCTTCAGGTCACATGCTGCCCGTATATTTCAGATAGACATCCATTTGTCCGGTGTCCCTCACGCATGAAACCGCATGAAACATATTGAAGAGCATATAAAATAGTTAACCCATCAAAGCCAGTTTTTATTAAATGCTGAGGCTCTTACTAACAGCCGGCACATCGTATGAGTAAACTATTTAATTTTTGTTTCATTTTTATATCATTTTTGTATACATGTATATTTCTGGAATTTTGATGGGGGCGGAGCCCCAGCGCCCTCTATTGACCAGCCGCCACTGTTCCGTAGGTTGACATTTGTGATGCGTTGAAACTTAGCACAAACCTAGAAAAACAAAAGTTATGCACATAATTGTATAATAACCAATATAATGAATTTAGAAAAAACTAAGATGAGTGTTTTACCTGTGATTCAATCTGAAGGGCCGGCCATTTCTCTAAGAAGGTCTTCACCAATGGGTTTTCCAGAACAATCTCCTGGCGACGAAGGGCAAAGGTCTTCTGCATAAGATTTTCTATCAACAATAGATTTTTCTCTCTCTTCTCAACTTCAGCAATAATCTGAACTCTCATTTCTTCCAGACTGGTCTGGTTTTCTCCTCTGGGGAAGTTTTGAAGGTAGTTAACAAACTTTTTATGTTTGAGTGCGGGTGCTCTTTTTCAGGATTGTTTTTGCTCCTCTTGCCTGTGTTGACAGACACCTCCATACATTCAGATCTGGCCAGTGTTGTGAACTTCTTTTGTTCCTTGAAGCAGAGACCAAGAGACTTGGATAGGTTCTTCAGCAGGATTCTTTATTGAGAACTGTGCTGTCTTTCGGCTGAGGTCATCAAGTCTAACTAACAGTACAAAATAGTGTTACTTATTTACATTTCAGGGGGAGGGATTATACAGCAAGGGAGGAGACTCTCTGAACAATACAATGCAAATGTTGTATAGGAAAAAGGGACACACCCCAAACATTCCTGTCATCAGTCCTGATTCAATCAGCATAACAGTGTCATTCAAATGCATAGATGCTAATCCAATCAGCCAAACGATATTGTGCTCTGAGCTTGTTATGCTAAATGGTCAGGAAGTGCATACAGACAAAAGACTTATATGTCTCAAACACTTAAACTGCCTGACTTAATCTCCTTAGAATGTCCTCAAGTTTACCTCAAAATGTAAAACAATGTAGGTAATGTTTTCAGTTATATTCTATTACATTGGAACCTAGATATAACAATTTATAATTGTAATCTCACACCAGCTTTGTATGAAAATTGGCCATTTTAAATTTGAGACTCATCTTCTACCCGTACCATCCACTCTCACTTCCAGGCTCCTTAAGACATGGATGAGCTTTAACAAGAGCCTCTGCTGGCATTCCTATGTCCCTGTCACTGGGGTATGGTTTGAATTTGTGCATCACTTCAGCCATGTTCTCCAAGATGTTGTGCTTTTGGGCCCTGGTTTCACGAGTTCACACTTACATATAATTTATGGAGAGTAAATTTAAATGAGTATTTGGCGTGCTGTCCAGGGGAGGGCTTCGAGCTCGGTATTTGGCCCGAACCCAGAGTACCCCCGTGTTATGTAAGTGGTTAGTACTGAAAGTGTGAAGGGGAGGTGGAGGGAAGCTGATGATCTGTGAATGCCGGAGGTAAGACTGCTGAGTTATATATACACCTCTATTGATGATTAGCTGAGTGCTCTCCACTAGTGTCAATTATCTGAACGTGATCCTCCCGAACTTTGTTACTAAAACATAATTTCACAAGTTCACTTACATATCATTTATGGAGAGTAAGCTTAAATGCGTATTTGGCGTGCTGTCCAGGGGGAGGGCTTCAAGCTCGGAATTTGGCCCGAACCCAGAGTACCCCCGTGTTATGTAAGTGGTTAGTACTGAAAGTGTGAAGGGGTGGTGGAGGGATGCTGATGATCTGTGAATGGCCGGAGGTAAGACTGCTGAGTTATATATACACCTCTATTGATGATTAGCTGAGTGCTCTCCACTAGTGTCAATTATCTGAACGTGATCCTCCCGAACTTTGTTACTAAAACATAATTTCACAAGTTCACTTACATATAATTTATGGAGAGTAAGCTTAAATGCGTATTTGGCGTGCTGTCCAGGGGGAGGGCTTCAAGCTCGGAATTTGGCCCGAACCCAGAGTACCCCCCAAAAGCTAAAGAGCATAGGACAGCCGCCTGGCTAAATAGCCCCCCCCCCCCCCCCCCCGGAAAGCCGAGCTTGGCGGGCTGGCTTCTGAGAAGGGGCCTGGTTGCTTGACCAGGAGGGCCCCTGAGAGTGGTTTGTAGCGCCTTGTGAGGGGAAGTTTGCCTAAAAGAAAAACGGGACAATAGAACATGGGATAAATAACAATGAAAACAACTCCTTACTGCGTGGAAACTTTCCACTTTCTCACTGTGTGGAAACTTTCCTTTTTCACTACGTGGAAACTTCTGCTGACTCACTGCGTGGAAACTTTCCACTTCCTTACTGTGTGGAAACTTTCCACTTCTCACTGCATGGAAACTACTTCTCACTGTGAACACCATCTCTTTGGCTGGTTTAGAGCCGTAACAGCATTTGCTGGTGACATATTTTGTAAAGGCCTCCTGTGCCAGTTCTTCACCGATTGCAGGAATGCTGAGGACATTACATGTGAAATTTAACTGGGTTTGCAACTTTTGACAATTCATTTACCAGACATTTGACTTCCGCAATGAAACTTTCCACTTTCTCGCTGCGATGAAACTATCCACTACCTCGCTGCATGGAAACTTTCCACTTTCTCACTGCATGGAGACTATCAGTGGTTCCAGGGGAGATTTGGTTTGAAAACTTCTCCATTGAAGATATGCCAGAACGGACTGGTATGGTTGGATTGGCGATGAGAGGTTAAAAATGTTTTAGATAAAATTACCTTTTTTGATTTGGTCAGTCTTACTTGCTTAAAACAGATAAAAGATTGTTTCCCCATATAGTACTGATGAGTCTGATATGGTGTGGTGTATTTTTTGGGTCGTATTTGGAAGTGATAGCGAGTTCTGAGCATCTAAGAAAACCACAAAAGGCTATGATAAACATGGCGTCAAGTGTTCGGGCGGTATTGAGGGGCTGGTAGCCTGTGCGGAGGGCGTGAATACATTTCATGAGGATGTCTAACATTATAGGTTGTCTGGTGTCGGGACGGGTGGGCTGGGATCTTTGGGATGTGATGACGATTTTGGCAAGCCAAGCTCCCCGACCTGTGATTTTAATCATGTAGATTGCCTGATCTATGTCGTGGTATTTGAGAGAAAATTCACCAAGAAGGATCAAGCTGTTTATGCTTGGGAACGGGGAATTGTGTGGGGCTGACAGATCGATTATTAGAATAAAAAAAAAAAAATGTCGATGGGGCTGATATGAAACAAGTTAAATGGAGGATTGTCGAACGGGCCAATCATGAAGCCTGACTCAACTTCTTTTTCGATCGTTGTCTACGATTTCTGGTTCTATGAGGGCGGATTGAAGATTATTACAGATGGTGTTTTGGGAGAGTGTGCATTCTACGGCGGGTTTAAAGATAGGCCTGACAGCAGATAATTAGTAAATTCGGCATCCGGGTAATGAGCTAGTTCAAAGTCCATGCGTGAAATATTAAAATACACTGGACATTAAATGCAGGCATGGGCGCAGCCACAGAAAATACAAATGTGTATAAACTGGCATCGCTGTTTGGTACATTTACCAGAATTAAAATGTTTGCAGGGCTGCCTGCTTTCTTTGAAGGAGGAGACTCTCCTTTCGAATCCCTGATTTGCGCTGGCGGTTGCTGCACGTAGCACGTAATTGGTGGATCTAGCGGTTTGTTTCCGGGCAGGGTAGGGAGGAGGGGTTAACCTGCGGGCACAATGTTGTTGAGTGAGTCACTGACCTGCAGACAGCGCAATAAATGTTTTTACAGCCTAAAAACACCCTGCTGTGGAGATCCGGGTTGAGTGCACTGGTTCCACTGTGCGACTCGCACGGCACTTTTGGCTGAAAAAGTTTATGGTACTTGTAGAAATGCCCTCCCCATGAGACAGCGCGAGCTCGGCTATGATTGCCAAGTAATCATTTAGTTTGCGTAACAGAGAAATCCCCACAGTCTATTTGGCGGTCTGGTTCGGCTGCGGGGAGCATGGAGAGAAGAGAAGGTCACGTAGGATTGGAGGTTCCTGGGAGGGAACATTACTGCATTGGCAGTGGAGAAAATTAGCCAGAGAAACTCAGCTCCTGTGGGAGCAGAAGGAACAGCAATGCTGTGGCAGTTGAGAAATTAGCCAGAGAACCTGAGCTCCTGCGGGACCAGAGGGAACAGCACTGCTGTAGCAGTGGAGAAAACTAACCAGAGAAACTGAGCTCCTGTGGGAGCAGAGGGAACAGCACTGCTGTGGCAGTGGAGAAAATTAGCCAGAGAAACGGAGCTCCTGCGGGAGCAGAAGGAAAAGCACTGCTGTGGCAGTGGAGAAAACTAACCAGAGAAACGGAGCTCCTGTGGGAGCAGAGGGAACAGCACTGCTGTGGCAGTGGAGAAAATTAGCCAGAGAAACGGAGCTCCTGCGGGAGCAGAAGGAAAAGCACTGCTGTGGCAGTGGAGAAAACTAACCAGAGAAACGGAGCTCCTATGGGAGCAGAGGGAACAGCACTGCTGTGGTAGTGGAGAAAATTATCCAGAGAAACTGAGCTCTTGCAGGAGCATAGGGAACAGCACTGCTGTGGTGGAGAAAAGGTTAGACGGACAAATGGAGGATCACATTTGTAACCAAATGGAACTCTTATTTTGAAATTGCTATGCAGTCTTACCGTTACGACTGTATACAACATATTACGATATAATCACAGTAAAGAAAATGTCATTGTTCATAAGAATTTGCTTGGCATAAAAGTGCACTATTCATTGACTCAGAACTGCTCTTAACTGAAGCATTCTGAAGCATTGTTTTGCAAGCCCGTAGAACGCACAACAACACCACATTCAGATTTTGAAGCGTGAGCGCTCACGTTTATTTAATTAAATCATAGCCTTTGAAGTTTGCAGTATCGTGATATATGTTTTTCCATCCCCAAAATATAAGATGGCTTACAATAATCATTGATACGCTTGTTTTTACAATATAGCCTGCCCTACTGTAAGGAATTGATGTTACATTTAAGAAAACAAATGCGCAAATGCGATTATGGTCGCACAATGTCCAGCCCTGTGTGACCGAGCTTATGTGAGCGTCAGGTTGAGAAGAATTGAATCAAAGGCAGTGATTATCAGCTGGTTCCAACTACTGAGTTGGTATCAGATTCTGATCTGACAACTTTCAATGTGCCTTTCTCAGGTAATTCTTGGATATCAGACAGCAAAGCTCCCCATCAAAGTCAGGATCCTCATATTGCAGTGTAAACTCAAAGTCCAGTCTTGGGTTGACTTTCTCTCGCAATGTGTTAATTAGCTCTTCCACTGATACTGGCCGCTCTGTCAGAGTTAACTTCACGGCAACATCTGAGGCAATGTAAACATATAGCAGGAATTTCTGCGGTTCTGCTGTCATCTGGAAGACAATACATTTGATTTAGATTCAGAAGACAGTTCACCAAAAAAAGGAAAATCTGCTACCATTTACTGTCATGTTGTATCAAACTCATAAGAGGTTTGTTTAAAAAAAAAAGAAGCAAATTATGGCATTTTTTAAATGAATGTCCCTCCACTGAACAGTCCCTCCAGAAAAACGCGATTATGCGATCGCATGATTTAATGCATAATCAGCCAAAGTCCGCATATTTATGCGGGGGCCGCATTTTTTCAAACACGCCGCACTTTCGCAGCGTAAATTGCCTATTTCCGCGTGCAAAATATGCGGGCTAGCATGATTTCATAATCCCCGCATTTTCGTTGCAAAAAAGTCACATATATTAGCAGAAAGTTGAAGAACAAGAGCCGCCATTTCCCCCTATTGCCATGGGAACGTTTTGAAGTGACGTAATTACCCGACGTGAACGTCATCGAAAAGCTGCAAACCCTGTGGTGAAACCATAGATATCGGTAAAACCATGATGAAGCACGCAAATTCCCATTTGCCAACAAAAATAACAGCAAAAAGACAGCGCAAAGCAGTTTCCCAGTGTGTTGACCGATTTAAAAAAACAGCATCATGAAGCTTCTAAGCATTATGAATCAGTGAGTCGATTCAGCGGTTTGGATCGCCAAGTATTTCAGCAGTTTGACATGCGATCCGAATCATGAGTCGACTCGCTGATTCATAACGTTTCGAAGCTTCATGATACTGTTTTTTGAAATCGGTCATCACTTTATAAGTCGTTATTTAGGTTTTTTTTGCGCACAAAAACTATTCTTGTCTCTTCATAAAGTCATTGTAGAATCACTGTAGTGAGATGGACTTTGTAACGACGTCTTTAGTACCTTTTATGGGTCTTGAGAGTGCACAGTGCATTGTGCCAATGGAGGCATTTCTAAGCCATTGGATTTCAACTAAAATATCTTCATTTGTGTTCCGAAGATGAACTGAGGTCTTACGGGTGTCCAACGACATGAGCAGAAGTCAATAATGACAGAATTTTCATTTTTGGGTGAACTAACCCTTTAAGAGATTGCACTTTGTGCATTGGAAGCACTCAAATGTCTGTTTTGTATAGCTACCTCTGTAAAACAGGAAGTTATTAATTTTTTTAGAAGTTGTAGCATATTCCTTTTGAAAAGCTACATAACTTGTTTGACTCAATGTTTTGTAAATTTGAGCCATGTGTTTATTAAGGTCTTCAATAAAACAAGATGAGAACTTAAATATTCCCAGCACTTTCTGTGATGTAGTGCTTTTTTTCTCTTTTTCATCAAACCGCAGTTTTTGCAAGTTCGCATAAAATTGCATAAATATCCTGCATTTTCCATAGCTTTTTTTTAAGAAAATGTGCCGCATAATCAAGGATTTTTGCCCACAACAATCACAAAAAAAAAGCCACATTTTTCTGGAAGGACTGACTGAAAGCCAACCCAACCAAAATGTTCAAGATCCAAAAAAGGTTATAAACGCACAGTAAAACTAATCCATAGGAATTTAAGCTGTTTATCCAAGTCTTGTGAAGACACACAATCGCTTAATCATATTTGGGCCTGAAAGTTTCAACTTTCAATGGAGGAACAGAAACCACTCAGGTCAAGACAAATATTTTCATTTGTGTTTCAAAGATGAACACACGTTTTATGGGTTTGCAATGACATGAGGGCAATTTGAATTTTTGGGTGAACTCTCTCTTTAAATGGATTCAATGCATTCAAAAATGACAGTTGCTTACCACCATTTACACATTGTCAGTCTAACTTTAAAGACCATATAATCGAATAAAATATATTTCAATTTTTGTAGGCTTTTCTGGCAATAAGAAAAAAAAATTGACCTCATGTAAAAATCTGGGTTAAAAATCTGGGTTTCAAAAACAGTTCTGTTGTTGAAAAAAAAAAAAAATGTCAATCTACTTTCAATGTAGCAGTACGAATCGTTTGGGTGTCAACAGCGGTTTTCCTTCAACACTATGCAAAGAGGGGGAGGCAGTAATTGAGCTCTGATATGCTGTAGACAGTCATATTCCCTGGTGAAAGCTCATATGATCTCAAGTGTTCAATGTAGCATGCTTTGTGCTCTTGGCAAAGTAATGTGGCGTTGTTGTTAACAAGAAGAATCTTTTAAATTTTGCTAAACTGAGGCAGTCCCCCCTCCTGCCCCGCTGATACAAACATCCCAACATCATAATCAGTGCCATCAATAAGGATGTTTTATGTGCTGTAAATCATGTCGCTGTCTGTTTTTTTTCAACGTGTACTTTTGAAACCTCAGGAAGTGATGAAACCAACACAGAAGAGACATTTGATGTCTGCTGATGTGGTTTAAAGAATTATGGTGCATTCAGGTAGTATGCCACCATGTGCTAATGCCTAGTTGCTAGTGTTTTTAACACATTCTTAAAGTTGTGTGTATCATGTACTACACCCTTGAAAAAGCGGTGTTTCCCCTCAAATCTCATTGTCCACAAATGGACTAGAGGCCCATACCCAGATAGCAACATTGTGTCGGCCCAGATCTGGCCCAAATCTGGCACTTGTGGCATACTGATCTGGCCCACATGCTGCGTGGAATGACGGCCCTTGAGTGGACCACTCCTGTTTGCCAGATCTGGGCCACAAGCAGGCCGGAGCAATGCCACATGTCAGCCAAGAGCAAAGAAATAAACCAGAACTGGACCTTATCTGAGCCTCAAAATCTTTGTAGATTAAATGTGGAGTCATCTCAGCCTTAATAAACCTGTTAACAAGCAGAATCACTGAAGGAGAGAAGAGAACAGAAAAAGAGATGAGCAAAAAGACAAGAACTACAACTGACTTCAGCCACAGCCTTCAACTGAAGATAAAAGAAGACATTAAATCTCTGAAGATCTCAGCAGAGGAGGATTAAACAACTCCACAACCAGCATTACCAGCTTCACACATTACTAACCAGACTGACTTTATTTCTATCAGACGTCTACAGAAGCTCTTATTGAGAATTAACATTAATTTTTCTGTTATTTTATTGCCACCAATCTTCTTCTTCCCAGCAAAGTTCTTTGAGATAAGCTTTGGTTTGTCATTCTTGTCTGAATAAGGGAATGACACAATTTTCCTGTTCAAATGCTCAAGAGTAAAATATTTGAGCCGAATCAGGAGACTGAATACACAGGGACAATTCCACAGGAACAATTCCCTCAAGAAAACCATGCAGTACATCTGGTGGGAATCCAGTGATTGTATGAAAATACTGCAAACTCTCTCTCAAAACACATTTCCCTTGGACACCAAAATGACTTTGACCATCCCCTTGTATAACATCCTGGACATTATGGTCATGGCTGGCTTTTGTTCTAAGGCTAAATTTGCCATCTCCAACTTCATGAGACAGAATTTGGTCTAGTGTAGCATGGCAGAATCTACAAATATGTCCTGCTCTGAAAGTCTATGTAAAACAGTCCCTCGCACTGACTGGCCAAGGCACTCAAGGAATATGCCATCTTGTTCAAGAGTGCGAAGGTCTTGTAACAGAGGACCAAGTGCTCTTTGGTAGCCACACCTCTGAAGACCTTACATAGTACTGCTAGCTGAATCACATGTAGTGCAGATCTGTATTTACCTGGTAGATCAGCAACCACCCAGTACACTGAACCCAGTTTGTGTATTTTCCGGGATGTGCCAAGTGGATTTGCAATTTCAAGATCATCAATGTACAAAATCAGTGGCAGTGACAACTCTGAAGATGACAATAAATCATTCTCTTGGAAATATGAGCCATCTTGATGACTTGTGTAATGGCCTTTTTCGGAGATTCTGGTTTCCTTAATTCTGTCAAGAATGTCAGTATGTTTGAACATTTCCTGGATCATCTGCAGTACAGGGACATAAACTACTGTGCCACAGGGTAATTTTTCTCAATAAATGTTTTTCGTCATTTAGTTGAAGACAACTCCTTACCTTCTTACCTTACCAAATCTTTCAGTATAGCTTCAGTAGGAGAGACATGATGCCTCTAGTATCTCTTTTAAAGTTTCTTTGACAAGAGGTTGAGACAGAGAAACTTTTCTGAGTCAGATCATCAACTATTTGCTGAGATGCCATGTCAGAAACATGAAGAATAGTTTGCATTTCCAGAAAAACAGAGGACAAAATATGGTGTAACTGAGTTCTTAACTGGCTGGTGTCACACAAACTGTCAGACTCAGGAAAATCAAACGTGTCTGCATGCTCAGACTGAAAAGGACCCTCGACAGCAAAGTCAGCAGTGCTTATCACTGGGGAACTATCATCTTGATTTGACACAATGTCAATGTCTAAACTACCTGCATGTTTCCTACTTTTGTGTGCATTAAATGAAGAATACACATTTGTGCGGTAGCCACAGTTCTTAAATGGGCATGTTACAGATTCATGGTTTTTAAGTGTTTCCTGAAATGAGTGAACATTGTTGCCTCTGAGAAGGGCTGTTTAAAGTCACACAAGGGACAAAAAAAAAGTGCATGTTCTGCTTGTGTGTCTTTGTGGCTTCGTGATAAATTAATTTTCAGTGCATTAAATGACTGAAATGTATAAATACAGTTCAATCATGACAACTCTCGGAGTGAAATAGATTAAACCAGCATTTTATTAGCATAGAGCATGGAATGTACATAGGCTTGATTTTGGTGGATGAGATCTGCTACGCTGCTGCTGCTGCTGCTGCTGCTGAGCAAATACATAATGTTCAGCTAAGTCAAGATAACAACAAGGAAGGCTGCTACAGAATGATGTAACCTCCTCAAAGCAGTGGACCTACTAGTCCATGCTGCATAAAGGAGGCGGCCGAATTACTATGGCCTAAAAAACCCCCACCCCGCAGATCTGTACGCCAAAATATGTGTACTGCTGCTGCTCCTTAGAGCTATAAGCATGTGTACGGCTATCTATGTGTGCCTAGGCCTGCTTTGCCGAATGGCTTAACACTAATGGACTTACCTGTAAGTGTGCCTATTACCTATTGCATAGATGTAGTGTTTTTTTTTTATAATTAAGTATGGAATTACTGGAGCCCCACCCCGCGCCACCTGATTTTTTTTATTTTATTTTTTATTAAATGCTCATTTGCTTTTGACCTTCCAAGATGTCTTTGGAATTAGGTCTAATGTAATGTTCGTATGCTGACGATTCCCAGCGCCCCATCTCTTTAACGGTTGCGGATGGCACTCTCAGAGCGGCTGTCGTTGATGCGCCGATTCTGAAAGAGTGAGGGGTGTATACTTCGCCGTTCAATCCGCAAAGATGGCATAGTATATAGCTGTTTCAGTTTAGCGAGAACCAGACGCTGGTCATAGGTTTGCCGTCTGCTGTGAGGAACAGCGGGTCTTGGGGGGCGGCGTTTCTCCGGGATTGCAGATATCGTGACATGGAAGAAAAAGGGCAAAACACAGAATTAATTCTGGATAATAAAATATGCAACCCTTTATATCAGGATTAAATTATAAGGATTTGCATGAGAATTCCCCGCACCTTAAAAACCCATAAAAGGCTGCAAGAAAAACTGCCTCTAGGAGTGTGTTGGTATGAAGATCGAAAACACCCTTTTTAAGACGGAGAAGCAATTTGTGCAAAAGAGGTAGAGTAATGGGTAACCGTTTGTCTTTGGTTGCAGGAGAAGTCTTCACGATACCGTTCAATAGCAGACGAATAGCGGAATGTTTGAAGAGGCTTGGTGCGTTTGGGTCCATGCAATGAAGATGGAACTGAATGCCTGCCAGTGTAGCTTTGATGGAAGGAGGTTGTAATTTGTGGGGATTAACACAGTAGACCATGAAAGCGGCTCGCACTTTGAAATTTATTGGACAAGGGGACAATGCGAAGGCTGCACAAAACAGAGAAAAATGAGACCAGGCTGAGTCGTAAGATTTAAGGGTGGATTTAGCCATTCCCTTTCTCATGAGTTCTTTTGCTTCCGTCAGGTATGAGGCGAGGCTATTCAATCTAGAATCGTTAGGCAAAAAGGAGGGCATGGAGCGCTGAAAGGAAGGACGTCTGGGCAGAGGGAACGAAATTCCTGGAATTTAAAACAGGAAAGAGCGTCAGCTTTGTTATTGTAAAAACCTGGAATAAATGTGGCTTTAAGAATTAAATTCTTTGTGATACTAATCCAGATAAGGCGTCTGATTAAACGATTGACAAAAGGAATAGATGAACGGCTTTTGTTGATTATTTCTACGGCAGCTTGGTTATCACACAGAACGGTTATCTTTTTCCTAGACCATTCGTTTCCCCAGAGTAGGCATGATATGATAATGGGGTAGATTTCGAATAGCGCGGTAGATTTAATATCTGATGCAAGGTTAATGATCTCGGACGGCCATTTGTGCGCAAACCACTTGTTCCCGAACATCCCCCCGAAACCTGTGGATGGAGCGGCGTCTGTAAAAAATTGGAGGGAGCTGGAAGTTTCAAAAGTGCCGTTGTAAAAGAAAGATATTCCGTTCCATTCATTTAGTAGGTGGGTCCAGAAACTCGGAAAGACATCCTTCGTCTAACGTGATTAGATTGTGTAGATTGTCAACTGTTTTTGACAAATCTAAGAGTCTGAATATGAAAGCTTGGCCGTGAGGAATAATTCGCATAGCGAAATTAAAGTGACCTAATAAAAACAGCATATCTCATTTCGAAAGAGACCGAACAGTTCGGAATTCTGAGATAATTTGGCGAATGCGTTTGAGCTTTTCTTCTGGGAGGGATGCTTGCATTGTTTTGCTATCCAATATGATGCTTAAAAATTCGAGACGAGTAGATGGACCGATTGTTTTTTCTTTTGACAAGGGAATTTTTAACTCTGAAAAAATTCTCTTGAGTTTAGATAGAGAGCGCTCAGCGGGAGAGTTGGGAAAATCGACCACAAGAAAATCGTCTAATAAATGTAAAACGAAAGGGAGTTTACATTTGTTAAGCAGAATCCAACATAAAGCTTCCGAGAGACAATCGAAAATCTTAGGGCTACTGCGGCAGCCGAAAGTTAAACGCACTGCGAAGTACATTTTAGATCTCCATCTGACACTGAAAAGGTGCCATTGCGAAGGATGTATTGGCATGATTTTAAATGCGTCTGTTATGTCTGCTTTGCTTAACCATGCGCCTTCACCTACTGTTTTGATTAATTCAATAGCGTGATCTATGGTAGCGTACGAAAGAGAGAATATATCCTCTGGAATTAAGATGTTAATACTAGGTGTAGAAGAATTGTGGGGAGAAGAGAGATCGATAATTAATCTTTTCTTTCCTGAATATTTCCTGGTAGCGATACCTATAGGATTAATGTGGAAGGTAGGAAACAGAGATTTACTAAAAGGACCTATTATATATCCTTTATCTAGCTCTTTTTGAATTAGATTATCAACGATTTCAGGTTGATTTGTGGCTGACAGTACATTTTTGCAAACGTGTATGGAGGAAGGAATTAGACTGAGCCCAGCTAGGAAACCTTGGGTTAGACCTGTAATGAGGAAATTAATCAAACAGCGATTTGGATGAGAAGATACATTTTTTGACAGTTCTTTCACGTTGATGGGAGTAGAAGGATGTTTATTCATCTTTTGAAATGTTGCGGGTTCTTTAACCTGCGGGGACAAACATTTCTAGGATGACTTTTGCGGTTGGCCTTAGCTTTGGCCGGTGCAGGGCTGGATGGAGGAGGAAGAAGCTGGCTTGGAGTGGCTTCGGGAACAGAGAGGAAGAGAGCGAAAAGTTCTTGGTGGGATAACCTAGTTTTTGGCGTGATGTTACGATTGAAGAGGTATTCCAGAATCTTATGCACTGGCCAGTCGTTAATAGAAGCCTGGCGTTGCGCCAGACGAGCGCTCCGGCGAATGGAGCTGTGAGGAGCTGCCTGGATTGTTCCAGTGAAAGGAGAGTTTGGGTTCTCTATATCAGAATCAGGGTCTGGATCGAAAGCTTGGTCTACCAAGGATAATATCTCATCGACTTCCAGATGAGACATTATTCTAAGTAAGTAGATTGTAGATTGTAATAGTAAATATATTATCAGAGTTCTCATAATTGCGCAGCATGCGAATAGCTGCTAGGATACGGTATAAGTAAAGCCATGCAAATGAGGAAGTACCTCCGCTTGGTTGGTGTCATAGAACTGAAAGAACCAATCGGCGATTAATGGATTTTCATGACTGAACTTTGTATGTGTCATAAGCCGCGTTTCCACCGCAGGAACTTTACCCCGGAACCAGGAACTTTGGGGGGGAACTCGGTGCGTTTCGACCGCAGGAACCAGGGTCTAAATGAAGTTCCGGGTAAATATTTCCCCCTCCAAACGGCCCTGCTTGCGAGGTGGGACTTTTGAAAAGTTCGCGAACTTTCGGGGGTGGGACTTGGGCGCTGAACATGCTGATTGGTTGAGCTCTCGCAGCTATTTTTTTTTCCACCGCCATATTTACAAGTCTTTTGCGAGGTGGGTTCCGTGGGTTTTGCGTTCAGTAAATATTTTTTTTGCAACAATGGAGTTCAACAAAAAATTCGACCGATGGACCGACGACGAGGTTCAGGCTTTATTGAGCATATATGCGGAGGAGGACATCCAGCGGGAACTGGAAACGGCGACCCGTAATGAAAAGGTATACCTGAAGATATCGACTCGGTTCCAGTCACACTGGAAAACAGTGCAGAGAGAAGTTGAAGAAATTAAGACAAGATTACAAGAAATTAAAGGATCATAACAACCGGAGCGGTTCCGACCGGCGTATCAACAAGTGGTATGACCGCTTGGACGCGTTGCTGGGACAGACCGTCCTTTTCTAGGGCAGCGGTAACGAAAGACTCGGCTAGTGCGTTGTTGGAAACCATCCAGGAATCCGAGTGGGTTGAAGGTAAATATATCATCTTGTTATCATCTATTAAACTCGTTGCAGTGTTTAAACACGTTGCAGTAACTTTTTTCAACGTGCTTTTCCAGACGTAACGAGTGGCCCTGATGAATCGCAGGCAACGGAGACCAGCGTATTTTCCCCCGCGGTCACCAGTACGTTATAAAGCTGACAAAAATGTGTATATATTTAAAAACTGATGTGTAATCCTTAATGGTTTTGTTGTTTTTAATTGTAAACTTAAATTACCCATGATAAAAATTGCATGGGCATTGTTCAAGCTGGGCAAACAATTGTTCATTATTTGTAGTGAAAACACTTTAAATTAGATTAGATTAGATTAGATTAGATTAGATTCAACTTTATTGTCATTACACAAGTACAAGTACAAGGCAACGAAATGCAGTTTAGGTCTAACCAGAAGTGCAATAGCAGCAAGTGCAGGATATACAATGGATGCGTAAGTGCAGGACATGGATATGTACTGAATATGTATAAATATGTATAAATAGAGAGACGTTATTACTATAAACAGAACTGAATTTACAGGTGAATATGTACAGTGAATAAATATACAGATGGCTATTACTATAAACAGAATTTACAGGTGAATATGTTCTATGAATACAATATACAGATGGCTATTACTATAAACAGAATTTTACAGATAGAGGTATACAATAATATGTTAGGCTAATATGAGGAATAGCAGTGGATTAGGGTAGTGCAAAAAATTATGGACAGAGCTATCCGGAAAAAAAAAAAAAAAAAAAAAAGTGGAAAGTGCAGTGGAAAGTGGTTGCATATTACAGTTAGAAGTACAGTGCAAAATGCAAATGTAAACATTGGTACTATAAATACAGTCGGCAGTGCAAATGAGCATAATCCAGTTAAGATATGGCAGTGTAAGATGCATATGTAAACAGTTGTTACTGTGATAAACAGTCGGTAGTGCAAATAACAAAGTGAAGGAAGATGTGAGGTAGGAGAGTTATCAGTTTATGAGGGAAGTGGATCAATTAATTAAATAATTAATTGATGGTTTCTATTGTTTCATGGTTGCCTTGTGTATTAATTTCCATGTGTTTCTGTGCAATTTTTCTACTTAGAGAAAAGGAAAAGGGACTGTGACTTTTCTTGATGCACTGAGGGACATGGAGGATGCTAACCGGGCCGTCCTGCAGCATGGACAAGAACAGCGAGACCAATATATTCAGCTGTTATTGGAGAGCCAGGCCGAGGAGAGATGAGGAGGCAAGAGCTGGCATTCCACCAGTCAGAAGCGGAAGAAAGCAGACGGCAGCAGAGGGACTTTCAGACCGGGTTTCTGTCTGTTCTTGGACAGTTTGTCCAGTCGTTCAAGAAGTAGCCACAATGACCAGCCGCTTGAATGAAGCATTTGCACTACCACATTTGTACTTTATATATTGTACGTGTTGGCACAGCTCTTGGACAGGTTCCTGAAAAATACACTTTTTTTATATTGTTGTTTTCACATTTTATATTTTCATTGTATTGTTCTAGTAATTTATTTGTCTTTGCACACTTTTATTTTAATTTTGTAAGAACTAATCTGTCTAAAATAAAGTAAAATGTGTAAAATGTCACTGTGTCTTTAATTTCCACATTCTAACTATATAACCACATTCTAATTGTATTCATATAGTGTAGGAAGCAAATAAAAGGGCTGCTGCTCGCAAGTCTTTCTGAATATGCACATAAACATATCTAGAAAACCCAAATATTATATTTTTAAATGTATAACTACCGGTATGTGAATGTCGTATAATAACTTACCGGTATAACCACAACTTAAGTGAAGTCATAAGTGTGGTCCTGCTTCATTTCAAATTTGAGGAAGAAGTCTCTAAAATTATGCATTTAATGAAGCATATTGTAATACTAGTCATGTGAATTTTTTTTTTGTGAATGTTAAGAGATGTTATTGTGATAAAAAATAAAATACTTGCAGTCTAGTACCTAATCTTTCAACTGCTTAATTCAGTCTATTGTTTTCATTCAATTAACTTTTCACACATCTGTCATAACTGAAACCTCATTATCCTTTTATAGAAAATGTTTTGTTTTGGAATTGAGCTATTGCAACACATTCAGATTTTGGATTGCCAAATTTTGCATTAAAATGGTCAAACCAGGTGAAAGTGCACGTTTAAATAAGCAGTGTTGGTAATGTGTGTACATAATCAGCAAAAGCAGCGCTGCTTGCATCACCTACACTTGTTATTGTTGCAGACAGTATCGCGCAAAAGTGATTACTGTCCGTCGATAACTAAGCAGTCGCGCGCATTCCCACGTCACCGGACTAATTTGCCTAATCTCCCCGGTACTTTAGACCGCGGTGGAAACGCAGATTGTAGCAGGTCTGGGGGAGAAAAAGTTCCTGGGAAAAAAGTTCCTGGTACAAATAGTTCCGGGTAATTTCGGTGGAAACGCGGCTATAGTGGTGCTAAAATGGCATTCAAAAAGTGTGCGAAGCACGCTGCCTCGCGACTGCCTCGCTTCACAACGCTTCATAAAAGTACCACATCCCAAACGATTCAACATTTGCTTCTTTACATATTCTTGAAACATTTAAAAAACAATTGAGAAAACTTTCAAAAGTTGTTTGTTGTACTTAAAAGTTGTTTAATGTGTTAACTCCTGCTGCCTTCGAGTGTCCGCCATGTTGAATGGATTCTTCGAACGCCGATCGGAGCACATCATTATGCTGCTCAATCAGTTTATTTAAAAATATTCTTTACTTTAGTGAAGTTTACTCAAAAGTAATGAGCCACACAAAAATAAAACTACACTACTCGTTCAGAAAATGTTAAAGTTTTAACTAGCATTAACTATGAAACAGATTTTAATTGTATTGTTCTCACATTTTTTAAGTTAGTAGTACTGTTCGGGTTTAGAGTGCATGAAAGTTTCAGTGTTTACATTTCAGTCACACAGTACGCTACGCCAATATATACGCTATTGACACAGTGTTATTGTAATGAGTTAGTTTGTTATGGGAAGAACCCTTACGAAAAATAACCATCGTTTTATTATAGTTCATTTTCGTAGGGGAAGGAGGCGGGAACCGGCGTACATTCAAACACTTTAATCCAAAATAAACACAAAATGAAAGTAATGCGCACACACACACGCGCACACACACACACACACACACACACACACACACACACACACACACACACACACACACACACACACACACACACACACACACACACACACACACACACACACACACACACACACACACACACACACACACACACACACACACACACACACACACACACACACACACACACACACACACACACACACACACACACACACACACACACACACACACACTAAAGTGTAAACAAAACACAACATAAAGTCCAGGGACCCATTTCAGAAAGGAGGTTAAGTGAAAACTCTGAGTATGTTAACCCAGAAATGAGGGAAACTCTGAGTTTTCTGTTTCAGAATGGGAGGTATGTCAAACCTGAGAAAGCAGGGTAAGTCAAGCCCGTTTCTAAAAGAGAGGTAACTTATACTCAGAGTCAGTTACCAGGGTAACTTACTCTGTGAACCTAACCTGGTCTGGAGCAGGTTTTCTTCGGTAAACCCAGAGTTTCTTTCGGTCTCCTCCCCCTTTTTAAAGCGCCAGCAGTGTTTACAGTTTTTTTGGATTGCTTAAGCACGATTTTCAAAACAGGGCCCGCGTTTTCAAAACACTACACACAATTAGCACAACCACACACCCAATTAGCAAAACACTACAGATCCTTTGCATAATTAAACAGTCTTGTAAAAACTATACACTTCTGTTTCAAAACCACACTTTGTTACCATATGAAACACACACGTTTCACATTAACATACTCTGTTTGCACGAGTTACACTCTGCTGTGATAAACCTAAAACACTTTTAGCACTTCTACTTCCCTATGATTAGAGTAGGCTACCATCAACAAAGTACAAATATAATGTAAAGTCACCAAACACCACACAAGACCAATGTTGCAGACTGAAGAAACTAATTTATTTGTCAACACGCCCAAAATGTTGACATGGAGATCCAGAATACTGTAACAAAATGTCACTTCACATATTGTACTGTAAGTTCAAGGAACAAAAAAGACTATACATCGTCTCTTCGCCTAGCTGGATCTGGCCAGAGAATTTCATCAACATCGCAGGCAATGTTGTCATTGGCTAGACACCTTGGAAAGAAACGTCTTGAATGACGAATCCATCCTTGCATTGCTGCAACCTCCATCTGGTCACAGGCCTCCTCCATGGCTTGGATGAGGGGTACCTCAGCCTGGAGACGGAGATCATATACCTTCCACCGCCATGCCGAGAAAAACTCTTCTATAGGGTTGAGGAATGGAGAATATGGTGGAAGATATAGGATAGTGAAATGTGGATGTTGCTGAAACCAGTTCTGAACCAGAGCAGAGCAGTGGAAAGACACATTGTCCCAGACAACAATGTATTGCATATGATCAATTTGATTAGCTGCTGTTATGTTGTGCAATTGGTCCAAGAATGTAAGTATGAGTGCTGTGTTGTAAGGGCCCATATGGGCATGGCGGTGGAGGACCCCATTCTGTGTAATGGCTGCACAGAGTGTTATATTACCCCCACGTTGCCCGGGGACATTGACTATAGCCGTTTGGCCAATGATGTTTCTTCCCCGCCTTCGTGTTCTCGCCAGGTTAAAACCAGCCTCATCTACGTAAATGAACTCATGCAGGATCTCCTCTCCATCCATTCGTAAAACTCTCTGAAGAACAGTGTCAGGCAAAATTGCATAGTTCAGTGTAGATCTAGTATACATAGTACAGTACAGTAAAAGAATATGAGACAGTATGCAAGATCACACTGCTATAGTGAATACATACCTCTGCATAATCATGCCGCAGTCGCTTCACCCTTTCGGAATTGCGCTCGAAAGGCACTCGATAAATTTGCTTCATTTGAATATGGTTTTTTTTTAGGATGCGTGCCAGTGTTGATGTTGAGACCTGATGGATATCGTTGAAAGTGGCATGGTTATTGACAATGTTAGCTTGGAGCTGCTTGAGTGTTATAGCATTGTTGGCCAAAACCATGTTTACAATCTCCCTCTCTTGCTGTTCTGTGAACATAGGAGGCCTTCCCCCTTGTCGCTCCTGACCCTCATTCCTATATATAAAAACAAATCCATACAATAGTACAGTAATTTTACAGGAAAAGGTAACAGAAGTGCTGATAGTGCCTAGAATACAGTACTGTAAGCAGTTACTGAAACCGTGCAGATGTTTGTGATATGATGATATTTTTACAGTACCTATTTTCCAGTCGAAATGTTCTTATCACACTTGCCACTGTGTATCGGCTTAGATTTGGCTGTACTCGCAGTCCAGCCTCTCTCAGCGTCAGTCCGTGGTTGACAACGTGATCAACCAGTGTTGCACGGATCTCATTTGTGAGATTCGGTCCTCTTTGAGCACCTTCTTGTCTTCCTCTTCCTCTTCCACTACCTCTACCTCTTCCTCTACCTCTGCCTCCAGCATGGCCTCCATCTCTTCCTCTGTTGATTGCTCCTCTGTTGATTCCTCCTCCTCCTCCTCCTCCTCCTCCTCCTCTTCCTCCTCCTCCTCCTCCTCCTCCTCCTCCTCCTCCTCTTCCTCCTCCTCTTCCTCCTCTTCCTCCTCGTCGTCTTACTCTTTCTCTGACTCTTTCCATTGTGCTTGTAGACTGAGGAACTCACCTGCTGCTTTTTATAGTGCTTATACACCTGATTGGTGTGTCTACAATTAAGCGAACAAGTGTTTGCACACCTGATGACTGTTTTGAACCAATTGGTTGGACGGTGCGGTAATTTGACAGTCAGTGCTTTGGTAGTGCAAAGAAGTGACTTCATGATAGATTTTTGTGTGTAATGTATGTTAAGTGTGTTTAGTGTTTTGCAAATCACTGTGTGTAGAGTTTTGCAACAAGTGTGAGGTTGACAATGTGCTTATAGTTGTGCAAATATGGGCTGATGTTTTGCTTCTTGAGTGTAAGGTTTTGCTAATAGTGTACTACTTTTAATTTTAGTGTGTAAGCAATCCAAAAAAACTGTAAGTCAAGTCAAGTCAAGTCAACTTTATTTATATAGTGCTTTTAACAATGCAGATTGTTTCAAAGCAGCTTCACAGTGTTAAACAGGAAATGCAACAGAATTTTATTCAGCCGTATAGCCATTCCGGAGAAAACGGTGATGTCATCAGTTCATTTCAATTATCATACAGTGACAGTGTGGGCTTATTTAGTTTATATGGTTAATTTAGTTTAATAATTAGATTTATTTGGATATTTAGTTGAAAATTTTAGAAAAAATTTGTGTCCCCAACTGAGCAAGCCAAGCCAGAGGCAACAGTGGCAAGGAAACCAAAACCCCATCAGGTGACCTAATGGAGAAAAATAAACCTTGGGAGAAACCAGGCTCAGTCGGAGTGCCAGTTCTCCTCTGGCCAATAAACAAGCAGCGTATGATTATTATTCTGGCAACTTTACAGGTCAGAGGTCATAATAGATCGGAATATTCGAAAGATCGGAGGCAACACGCCGGAGACGGGTTTATTGAGGATGATGTGTTGGTTAAATAATTATTAAAGTGCAATATTCGAAGGATCGGAGGCAACATGCCGGAGATGGGTTTATTGAGGATGACATATCGATTTAAAGGGTAACTAAACCCCTGCTCAGAGCTTAACTCCACCCACTGGCAATTTTCAAAAAATGCTGGAAAAGTGGGCAGAGCCCAGCGGACACAGAGGGGAGGAACCAAGGGCGGGACTGAGCGGAGGGTGTGCACCTGAGACCCGCAGTGACGGATTGATTGACAGCTGTCTGACTCGCGAGTCGCAAAGATGGAGAATGACTGAAGTGACGCCAGCTTTGCAACAGAGCGGTCATTTCTCCTACCTTCACCTGAAGTGGAGGAGGGTGGATTGTCTGTAACAAACACAAACCCGGAGCCTTATCAATGCGAGCCGCTGCTCAAACTGCGTTAACTCCCGATGCAGACGATGCTAGTGAAGCAGCCGCGCAAGAGAACTGACCTAATCTATCTGCGTCCGCGGCAACCACTTGCGTGTCAGGGTTTGAAAGCGCGTCTCATGTATGAAAATTATCTGTACACATGACGGGCGGCAATAATATCGCAAGAAAAGCCTGACGTGTACTGACAACTGCATTATTTAACCGTATTTTCTTCAATACAATGTTAAAGCAAGTGTCAAGTCAGTTTCATTCATAATGTTTACTTCATGTAACATGACAGTTCATACTGGAGTGAAGCCGTTCTCATCATGTGATTGGGGGAAACAAATCTGAGGGCGTGGTGAGCTCGTGCCAGGGGCGCGGATAGTGAGCCGTTGGAGGTACCATCCTACGTCATGATGTACCACAACGTCCAATAGGAAAATTCAACTGCAGTAGCCACCGTTCAACCTTAAGAGGGCAGCACTTTGGCGGTTTTACACCATATTTTATAGAATTAAAACACTTTATACTCAAATGTCAAAACATTTACTCGAATCAATGAACAGCATTAATAAAGCCCCAGTATTACAGATCATTAACTAAAAAAAGTTGGTTTAGGGTTTAGTTCCCCTTTAACAATTATTAAATTGTAATATTCGAACAATCGGAGCCATCACGCTGGAGACGGGTTCATTGAGGATGCCGTGTCGACGAGGCAACATCAGGGGGAGTCTAATTGATGCGGTTTCTGCAGAAACTTCAGGGTCATGCGTTGGTCATGTCTGGGCACAGGTCCACCATCTGATCTGGATATGGCCCGGATCTGGCTGACTGCAGTAAACCTCGGGATAAAACAGAGAGACTATCATTAGCGTAGATGCCATTCTTCTGATGATGTAACGAGTACATAAGGTGTTATGGGAAGTGTTCCCGGTTCCGGCTGACCTAGTTAATGCAGCCTAACAATCATTTCATTAAAAAAGTATTTTATGTGTATGCCATAGTAAAGAGATGTGTTTTTAGTCTAGATTAAAACTGACAGAGTGTGTCTGCTTCCCGTGCAATGTTAGGAAGACTGTTCCAGAGTTTAGGTGCTAAATAGGAAAAGGATCGGCCGCCTGCAGTTGATTTCGATATTCTTGGTACTATCAACTGGCCAGAATTTTGAGACAGCAGTAAACGTGATGGAGTATAATGTGTTAAGAGCTCACTCAAGTACTGGGTAAACCAAGCTAAACCATTTAGTGCTTTGTAAGTAATAAGCAAGATTTTAAAATGTATGCAATGTTTAATAGGGAGCCAGTGCAGTGTTGACAGAACTGGGCTAATATGGTCATACTTCCTGGTTCTAGTAAGAACTCGAGCTGCTGCATTTAGGACCAGCTGGAGTTTGTTTATTAAGCAAGCAGGGCAACCACCCAGTAGAGAATTACAATAATCTAGCCTTGAGGTCATGAACGCATGAACTAACTGTTCAGCATTTTGCATTGAGAGCATGTGCCGTAATTTAGATATATTTTTAAGATGGTAGAATGCAATTTTACAGATGCTAGAAACGTGGCTTTCAAATGAAAGATTGGTATCAAAGATTACACCCAGGTTCCTCACTGACGACAAGGACTTGACAAAGTAGCCATCAAGTGTTAGACAGTATTCTAGGTTACTACTTGTGGAGCTTTTTTGTCCAATAATTAAAAATGCATTTTTTTTTATTGAGTTGCAGGAAATTATTGGTCATCCAATGTTTTATATCAGCTATGCATTCCGTTAATCTTGTGAATTGGTAAGTTTCTTCAGGGCATGAAGAAATATAGAGCTAAGTATCGTCAGCATAACAATGAGAACTAATGCCATGCTTCCTAATGATATCTCCCAGTGGTAGCATGTACAGGGTGAAAAGCAACGGTCCTAGCACTGAGCCCTGCGGTACTCCATACTGAACTTGTGATCGGTGTGACATCTCTTCATTTACTGCTACAAACTGATAACGGTCACATAGGTATGATTTAAACCATGACAAAGCAATTCCACTAATGCCTACATAATTTTCGAGTCTATTCAAAAGAATGTTGTGGTCGATAGTATCGAATGCAGCGCTAAGATTGAGTAACACTAATAGAGAGATACAGCCACGATCAGATGATAAGAGTAAATCATTTGTAACTCTGATGAGAGCAGTCTCAGTACTATGACAGGGTCTAAATCCTGACTGGAAATCCTCACAGATACCATTTCTTTTTAAAAAGGAACATAATTGTGAAGACACTGCCTTTTCAAGTATTTTTGACAGAAAGGGTAGATTTGAGATTGGCCTGTAATTGACTAATTCTGTAGGATCAAGTTGCGGTTTTTTAATAAGTGGTTTAAACGTGTCATGAACTGGCTTTTTACATTTTTTTATACTGTTGTCTGAAGTCAACTTCTGACGTTTGTGTGGTTTTTACATTCAAAAACATCATAATGAATAAGTAATAGGCTATTTTCTGCCTTGGTTTTGAGGCTCTCTGAGAAACACTCGGATTTGATGGGCGTGCCGAACTGAAGACTTGGAAGTAAATGCCCACGGCTAGAATTGGATAATATTTGCATATTTAATGAGCTTCAGCTACCGTCTGTCCCAGGAATTGTCTGGGGGAAATGCTCAGAGAACTCGCAAAATATCAAACAAACACTAAATCACACACACACACACACACACACACACACACACACACACACACACACACACACATGTTTGTTTTTGTGAAATGTGAGGACATTCCATAGGCGTAATGGTTTTTATACTGTACAAACCGTATTTTCTATCCCCTTACACTGCCCCTGCCCCTAAACCTAGCCCTCACAGGAGACTGTGCAGTTCACTTTCTGTGAAAAAAACCTCATTCTGTGTGATTTATAAGCATTTTGAAAAGTGAGGACATGGGGAACGTCCTCATATTTCACCCTCTTTTTGTAATACCTATGTCATACCCATGTCATTATACACATTTGTGTCCTGATATTTCACGAAAACATGCCCACACACACACATACACACATACACACATACACACACACACGCACTCGCGCGGACACACACACACACATACACACACACACACACACACACACACACACACACACACACACACACACACACACACACACACACACACACACACACACACACACACACACACACACACACACATAAACACACACACGCACTCGCGCAGACACACACACTCGCGCGGACACATACACACACAGGGGGGTTTTTGTGAAATGTGGGGACATTCCATAGGCGTAATGGTTTTTATACCGTACAAACCGTATTTTCTATCCCCTTACACTGCCCCTGCCCCTAAACCTACCCATCACAGGAAACTGTGCATTTTACTTTCTGTGAAAAAAACCTTGTTCTGTATGATTTATAAGCAATTTGAAAAGTGAGGACATGGGTAACGTCCTCATATTTCACCCTCTTTTTGTAATACCTATGTCATACCCATGTCATTATACACATTTGTGTCCTGATATTTCACAAAAACATGCCCACACACACACACACTTGCGCGGACACACACACTCGCGCGGACACACACACACTCACGCGGACACACATACACACTCGCGCGGACACACACGCATGCGGACACACACACACACGCGTGCGGACACACACTCACTCGCGCGGACACACACTTAACGTTACAAGTCTCTCGTGTGACTAGATAGGCCTACACATAATCAATACATAATCGTACACATATCAAACGATCTGTAACAATGCAATACTATCACGTATAAAAAAATCATGTTTTAGTCACATAAGTGTGCTGCACCATTCCTGTCGGGTCCAATATAGATGGAACAGCATTGTGTTTTAATCTCAATATGTCTGCAAATCCAGTGTCAACCTGTGCCTTGTTTTCAAACGATTCCGCGGTGAAATGAAGCAAACACACGTACACCGTTTTCCCCCACGTGAGCTGGAGTTCGAAAATTCGAAAGTTCAACCACATATTCCTAATATTAGTATCCGAAGGAAGCTTATGCAGCGACTGTGTTCTTCTACAACCAGGAAAAGCGCAATATCGTTATATCCTCGGCATGTTTATTGCTGCTGGCAAGCGCAATCCGACCAGCTCCATGAGTCAGTGGGCGGGGCTAATGAATTACACGTGCTTATTATTCTGTAGAGGCGGTGTTTTGTCGCGCGATGACGTAAGGATGAAGCACAAGATCGTTTTCTGGGCCTGGTGTCTATAAAAGCTTTTCTTTGACTAACAAGAAAGTTTTCAGCTCTGAAACTTAGAGGATATTCTTATATTACCATGACCTCTTATATATCAAAAGCTCAAGGGAAAGTTGATTTCTCAAGTCATCACCCCTTTAATAATAGCCAACTTAAAAGTTTTTGGTACATATCCTAATGACAAAGATGAATTAATGATATTAAGAAGAGGATATATGACCTCTGGTAGCATCTCTTTTAATAGCCTAGTCGGTGCAGGGTCGAGCATACATGTTGTTGATTTTGATGATTTAATAAGTTTAGCCAATTCTTCTTCTCCTATAGCAGTGAATGAGTGTAATTTTTCCTCAGTGACACTACAATGCTCTGTCTGATGTGATACTGTAGTAGACGGCTGCATGGTTACAATTTTCTTCCTAATATTATCAATCTTACATGTAAAGAAGTTCATAAAGTCATTACTGCTGTGCTGTTTACAAACATCAGAAGTTGAAGCTTTATTTTTGGTTAATTTAGCTACTGTATCGAATAAATACCTGGGGTTGTGTTTGTTTTCTTCCAAGAGAGTCGAGAAATAAGCAGATCTAGCAGTTTTTACGGCCTTTCTGTATGCGATCGTGCTCTTTCCACGAATTACGAAAGACCTCTAGTTTTGTTTTCTTCCAGCTGCACTCCATTTTTCTGGCTGCTGTTTTAAGGGCCCGAGTGTGCTCGTTGTACCACAGTGTTGGACTATTTTCTTTAAAGGGGTGGTAAACCACGATTTCACTATTCTAACTTTAGCTAACGTGTAATGTTGCTGCTTGAGCATAAACAACATCTGCAAAGTTACAACGTTCAAAGTTTAAAGCAAAGGGAGATATTTGCTTTTAAAGAAATCAGTTTCTAAGAACTACAGCAAACGGCCAGTAGGCGACTACACACATTCCTCCAGGGTTGGTGACATCAACAGGCTCAATATTTACATAAACCCCTCCTCCGAGAATATTAAATAAGGGGGGGTGAGGCCATTTTGTATCGCGGCGCTGTTGTGGTATAGTAGGCTGGAGTGTTGTTGCCGCGATGCCGAGGAAACGCTGTTATTTTCATCCGGATTGCAGATCTGGGGTACTTGCTCTGTTCAGCCTTCCTTGGGACGGGGGTGCGTTGCAGAGCGTTTAACATAAAACATGTTAAATGCACGTGTGTTTGAGTCAGCAGGGAATCAGGCGCGCGCAGGGCTCCCTGCAGCACATCTAACAGAGGAAAACATCCACCGTCTTCGCGATTTCAATGCCAGATTTGCACAACGTCAGCTGCGTGAAAAAAACACTGCCGGTGCGTGGATGCATGACGCGCGCGCTGCACATTTCACGGAGGACAACACAAACTTCCACAAACTTTGCGAGTTCAATACAGGATATGCACAACGGCTTGTCCTGAAAGCTGGATTTACAAACAGAAGCTGTTCACGGGCCACAACCTGTAAGTCTGATTTATTTTTCATCGATGTGTTTTCCTGTAATAGGTTGTAGCAAGGAAGTAAACAGATGACAACGCTGTTCTGCAAACCAGTCTGTTAAATGCTCATTCATACTTAACGTTATCCGACGAACACCTAACGTTACAAACACTAACGTTAAAATCTCAACAGCGAACCTGACATTAGTGTAAATTATTCTTTGATTAGAGCTTTTATGTATTGTTTATCTACAGGCATGCTAAACATGGTTCTGTGTGTGATTTGGCTAACTTACTAGTTAAAGCCAGTGCTTAGTGTTTGTTTTGGGTTAGTTCTTGCGACAGATATTTGGCTATAATCGTTCTAAAAATACAAAAGTTAAAGTGCCATTCAGTAGCGATCATTATAGATCCGCAGTCTTTACTCTTGAGGACTGAACAGCTTCTGCTCGATCATCTTCACTCAAATGTTCTGGGTCTGATTCGGGCTCAGATTGGTATGGTTTTATTGACGCCGTTGTTTCTAACACTGACCAAAGCACAACCTCTGGTAAGGGGCGTGACGTTTCCGACATACGTGCACTAGGCGTTTAGCGAATCACAACACACTGGGCCAGCTAACCAATCTGAGCCCATCGCGTATTTTTGAGGGAATGGCTTCATACAACCCGGAAAGCATCAGACCGTTTTACAAGGAGGGACAGAGCAGTGTAGAATAAAGGTCAAATATATGAAAAATAAGGCAATTTTTTTTTAAACGAAGCATGAACACATGTTACAGTGCACCCAACAAACACAGTCAAGCCTTCAAAAGAATGTGTTTTACCACCCCTTTAATCTTCTTTAAGCGCAGCGGTGCAACTGTGTCTAAAGTACTGGAAAAGAGAGAGTCAATAGTTTCTGTTGCAACATCGAGTTATTCTAAGCTATCTGGGATGCTGAGGAGATGATACTGATGAGGAAGATTATTTAAAAAGCAATCTTTAGTGGCGGTAGTGATCAGTGATGGGAATAACGGCGTTACAGATAAACGGCGTTACTAACGGAATTATTTTTTTCAGTAACGAGTAATCAAACGAATTACTGTTCCTCCCGTTACAACGCCGTTAGCGTTACTGAGGGGGGAAAAAAGCGGCGTTAGTCGCGTTACTATAATTGAGCTCACTGAAGCGCTTTTCATCCGAACAGGCTCTCTGTCAGTCGGACCTGCAACGTGTGTGTGTGTGTGTGTGTGTGTGTGTGTGTGTGTGTGTGTGCGCGCACCAGCCATGCGTGTTGGGGGTGGGTGCGGTGGTGCACATAACTGATGAAGATTGTCTATGGTTCACACACACACACACACACACACTAATGACGCACACGCATATGCACATTCAGCGATGGTCCAACGACTTCAAAGGTAGCTTTCGCAAACTGGAAGTATAAGCGCTACTTTTCCCTCGTTGAGGTGAAAGGTAAGAATATTTATGTAACATGCAACTTATGCCCAGGAAGAAAGAGTCTCTCCACGCCGGTGGCAAGTGATTCTGAAGCGCCTCACATCATCATATGCCACAACATTAGTGGCTAAAAACCCAGGTGATAACGTGAGCTCCACTACCAAAGGAAAGTATAGTACTGATAATATTTACACAATATTTACACTATAGTAGGCCTACTGATAATATTTACAATAATGCATTGAATTTGATAGGTGTCTCTTACATTGTCCCACAGCAACATTACAATAGTGTACATTAATGTACAATGTTTTATAATAATAATTTATTCTATTTAGTGTCCAATTCATTCATTTAACATATCTAATATTGGGGGCATCCAAGTTATTTGACATATTTGAACATTTGGAAGAAAAAAAAAAGTAACGCAGTAATTACTTTCCCTGGTAATTAGTTACTTTTATAATGATGTAACTCAGTTACTAACTCAGTTACTATTTGTAAGAAGTAACTAGTAACTATAACTAATTACTTTTTAAAAGTAACGTGCCCAACACTGGTAGTGATTGTCCTGCCATTTTTGAAACGAGGGGGCGGCTTTGCAACCTTAGCTAAATTAAGTATACATGATACTAGGTAATGATCTGAGATGAAATACTTTAAATACTTTATTCATTTATTCAAACTGCACAAATGCTTTTTTTTGTAGTATTATGTCATATTTCAAGTACAAATATAAAAAAATTATAAATTAAATCTAAATCTAAAGTAAGCAAAGTTTACTTAAAACAAGTTAAATTATCTGCCACTTGACAAAAATACAAAGTACGAAAAGATTCTTTGCAGTGCAGGTAAATTCATTCATTGCTCATATTTCATCATAAGGTTTCAAAGTGACAAAAATGGCATGTCATTTTATACAGGATCCTGACATTCACTTGATAAACCTCTAGAAGGTCATTTTATGGTCATCTTTATTTCCTACAAATACTTTATTCTTTTTCCTGTTGGATTCTAATATTCTTCCTCCATCTCCTCTTCATCTATCAGTGGTGTTTTGCTGGCCTGAGTAGAAGTAAAATGTTAATGTCATTACCCTAATTAATAAATGTAACAGGTGGGATCAGAGAACATAGACCCTTTTCACATTTCCGGGTTTCTCAGAGCGGAAGTCATCATAGTTGGGTTAACTTTTATAGCGGTGAATGAGAGCGTACATTAAATATATTTTTGTGTGTGGAAAATATAGAGTGAGATTGATAACGGAAGTGAAAAGAGAGAAAGATATAATTTTTTACCATCACTCCCATAGACGCTGTATTAGAAACACCCTCACAGCAGCGGTAACTTGTTTCTTGTAATTTGAAGTAAAATGTTAATGTCATTACCCTAATTAATAAATGTAACAGGTGGGATCAGAGAACATAGACCCTTTTCACATTTCCGGGTTTCTCCGAGCGGAAGTCATCATAGTTGGGTTAACTTTTATAGCGGTGAATGAGAGCGTACATTAAATATATTTTTGTGTGTGGAAAATATAGAGTGAGATTGATAACGGAATTGAAAAGAGAGAAAGATATTATTTTTTACCATAGACGCTGTATTAGAAACACCCTCACAGCAGCGGTAACTTGTTTCTTGTAATTTGATGCAAAAGTAATATAATACAAAGTATTAGTGTTATAAATGTACATAATTAAAAAAAAAAAAAATGAAAAGGGTCTATGTGGGAAAAGCTGCTGCACATTGGACACTGAATGATATTTATTTAATATGTCAAATGTTTTTAAAGTCCTTAAACCTACACTTTCTCATCCTTCACTGTCGTCGCTTTTCCTTTTATGCGTCCGAGCTCCTCCGTGAGACACGAGACCGGTACAGCATGCAGCTGGCGCTCATTATCACTCACGCAACGTTCTCGCGATCCCTTGGCCTCGCTGCTTGCCACATACCCCCATCGCCCCTCGCAGGCTGGGGGGTACTCTGCGCTCTACTCCCCCCCTCCCTGCAGGGGGACCGTTCACAGCAGCCGCGGCACCTGGGGGTAAGGACAGACGAGGAGAGAAAAGGAGCCGGATGAGAGAGGAGAGAGAGGGAAAAAAATTAAATAAATCTTGGTCCGGTTCCCGGACACACTGCCGCTCTGTCCTCAACCAATCGAGAGGCTATTCCTCGCGGTGCCATGCGATGGTACTGGACGCTCGGTGGACGGTTTGACACAGCGGTGGCTCCTCCGGGTTGAGGGCAGCTGGCAGTGAATCCCCCACCCCACCTGGTCTTCACTTGCTCCAGCACCACCGCCTCGGGCAGCCACAAGCGGTCTTCACTCTTCCGCGCTGCCCGATCTCCTCAGCACCGCGATTCCCCTCAGCAGCAAGGGCTCTCCGAGAGTATGTCCCTCCTTACTCCAGGGTTTTGGCACCAATGTAATGAAGTATGTTGATATGGGAAGAAGGAGGGGGAACTAGAGAATGAATGAATGAATGAATGAATGAATGAATGAATGAATGAATGAATGAATGAATTAATTAATTAATTAATTAATATATACAGTATATATGATATGATATATATGAAAAAGACATTTTGCGAGCCCTGGCTGTGGGCTGGGCGATTCATTCCGGTTGCCGTTTGCCACACGCTGTCACTGACAGGGGGAGCAGAAGCTCATTAAATATGCAAATCTTATCCAATCCTAGCCGTGGGCATTTACTTCCAAGTCTTCAGTGCGGCACGCCCATCAAAACCGAGCGTTTTTCAGAGAGCCTCAAAACCCAGGCAGAAAATAGCGTATTCAGGGCTCTCAAGTGTCACGCACTGAGCGTGACAGTCACTCATTTCAGCCTTTTGTCACGCACTCTCTATGGAACCAGGCAGGAAGGAAAGCACGTCTCCCCTGCCACTTATCAGCCAATGAAGAAAAAAAAAAGAGGCTACACAATAGCCAATCAGAAAATAGCACTGATGTATCTGGGTAAGATTTAACACAACAACCAATGAAAAAAAAAAAGTCCACCATCATCCTCACTCACAGAGGAAACCACTGGAGCTCTGAGCATCACTTTGAGCACAGAGTAAGTCATAATCTCTTGTTTTAATGTTACAACAAATTAACACAAACAATGACAATTTGATTGCTGCTAGAGAATGTTTCCCAGATAATCAGCATCAGTTTTTAATGAGTGTCTGTAACTTAGCCAACAGTTTTACAGCCTGTTCACTGACAACACCTGCTCAGAACAAGTAGGCCTATAATAAGCTACATACAATATTGCTTCAGAATAAATTATATTTACAACACACAAATTTATATATATATATTTTTTTCTGGACAAGCAAATGTTTTACTCGGCCAAGTGAGTGACATATTTACTTGTCCGAAGGACAAGCACCTGAACAGGCTTAATGTCAAGCCCTGACAGTAAATCATCTCATATTTGCTGGGGAATATATATGTCCAGGCAGGTGGTAGGTTAGCCAACAGTTTGACCAGAGTGTGAGAATTTCAGCAGCTAATTCTGACAATTGATTTAGCTCGGATTCAGAAGAAAAGCAAAAGGAAATAAAAGGAAAGAAAAAACTACATATTCCAAATTATGAAATATTAATTTGCCATTTGCCTCCTCTCTGACATCTTTGAAATAGACACATGCAATAATTAATAGCCTATGCATTGTCTGGATAAAATATAATGAAATGGCCTAGGCCAAATGTTTTCACATTTCTCTCTCTCTCTCTCTCTCTCTCTCTCTCTCTCTCTCTCTCTCTCTCTCTCTCTCTCTCTCTCTCTCTCTCTCTCTCTCTCTCTCTCTCTCTCTCTCTCTCTCTCTCTCTCTCTCTCACTCTCTCTCTCTCTCTCTCTCTCTCTCACACACACACACACACTAAGAAATGCTGAATTAAATGTTTTTATTTGTACGAATTGTCATTTTTCAGATCAGAACCCCGTCCCCACCCAAACCCCTGCCGCCGTCGCCAAAATGTCACTCTGAACTCAGTTGAAAACTTGAGAGCCCTGCGTATTACTTATTCATTATGTTTTGAATGTAAAAACCATGCGAACGCAATAAGTTGACCTCGGACAACATTATAAAATATAAAAAAAGCCAGTTCATGACCCCTTTAATCCAAAATAAACAAACTGAAAGTAAAACGCAGGCACCCCCTCACTGACGGCTGCCACATACACATAATAAAACATAAACAACATAACGTAAAGTCCAGGCCTGGTCCTCTCTCGTCCTTCATTGTCGTCACTCCTCCTTTTATGCATCCGAGCTCCTCCGTGAGACACAAAACCTGTGTGGCGCGCAGCTGGCGCAACCGGCCTCGCCCCATTCTCACAGTCCCTCAGTCTCGCTGCTTGCCACAGTTATGTGGGGGATTATCCAAATTTCGCTTCGAGTTATTAATATTCATACATTTTTTGTACTCATATTAATTATAATTCAAATGCATTTTATTGACCACAATATTGTTGTTGATAAACATTGTGAGGGGGGACTTTTAAAAAGTGCAGGGTACTTGATTATCCATTCAGTCACTGCCAGCATTCATGTTGTCGCTTGTTTCCAGAGGCTGCATTAACAGCAGCCATTCGGCGTCACAGTCACTTGGTGAATGAACAATGTGGGCGATGACACTATCACCTTGCAATGTTTATCCCAGAGGACTATGTGACATCCATGGTGTGAGCACCGGTACCATCACAGTGTGCTAGGGTCCAAATAATGCAAAAGGCAGCAACGCCGGCACTATTCGCATACTGTTGCAAAGTGGCAAGCTTGCCCACATTTTTGCTGTGCGGTTAATGGTGGCCGTCGTGTATGGTAGCCGTTGGCAATATAGTGTATATATAGTCAACTTTTTATTTATATAGTCAAGTCAACTTTATTTATATAGTGCTTTTTACAATGCAGATTGTTTCAAAGCAGCTTTACAGTGTTAAACAGGAAAATAATGCAACAGAATTTGATTCGGCTGTACAGCCGCTCTGGAGAAAACGGTGATGTCATCTAGCTCATTTCAATTATCATACAGTGACAATGTGGGCAAATCAGTAATTTAGTTGATGTATTTAATTTAGTTAGTGTAGTGACTATGAGTCAGATAAAATAATAACTCAACGGGGAATTGAATTAAAATGAAAGAGACTCGAATTACACTATAATTTATAAATAATTCAGAATTAATGTTTACACCTTAACTTATTCGTCCGCCGATGTGTAAGAACTTAAAGGGGACTCTGTTAAAGGGAAACATGTCTATTTAGCTCAAATTAATGAATTAATGAATTCATAGGGAATTTTGAGAGTCTATTTATTTTACAGCCGAGCAAATGACTCTTCCAGCGTTCATTTGAACGGGCCGTAAATATCAACTCTGCAGCGGATATTAATATCCGAACAATAGTGAAACACTATTTAACAGCCAGGTAACTTAGATCGGCAGTTCAAGACATGAAATTCATAAGCACATAACACAAGAACAGTTATTTTTGAATATGTTGGGGAAAAATTTAATCACAGAAGATTTTATCTTCCAGACCTGTTTTCTCTATTGTGTTTTAAATGAGTCAGATCAAAGAGGCCCCACCTGTGGAAGCCATACATTGTCCCTTTTATCTTTTATGGCTCTTGGAATTGGAGTTCCTGACTAGCATCTATGCGTTTGAATAGTTATGCTGATTAGGAGTAGGTGATACTCTGTCTGTTGTTACAGATGAAGGACCATTGTGTTTCAGCTTCAGTGGGTTTCGCCAGATGTATGGGAAATTACTGAGGGGGTTATTTAGACATTGGGGGTATAAGAAGCTTGTGGCTTCTTTGTGTCTCCAGTTCACACTCAAGGTAGCCTCGAGCGGCTGCGTTTGACCGTGGCTCTTCCTTGCAAGGAAAATAAATCTTTATAAAGACAATTGGATTATGGTTTGTCTCTTATTAGTGATGTCAATGAATTAATTTTTGCCATTACAATTGGTGTCAGAAGTGGGATTCCTTGGATGTGCCTTCTGGACCCCGAGAGCAGACAGTGACCGATCATCCTGGACTTAGAGTCACAGCCTTACCCCGAAGGATTGAGGGAGAAGGGCTGACTGCTCTGGGGTGTTCGGAGGGTCCAGACACTGGAATCAGAGAAAACGAATCCGATGGCAACGGGGCGCTTCTGGTAAGAGACAAACTTTTAAAAAAAAAATTCAGGGGGAATTTTATTTTATTTTATAGAAATTTGGTTAAATTGAAAATTGAATTGATAGGGATAAACCATAAGGGAAGTCTGAATCTGTGGCAAATGCAGCGTGAATTTATGTTTTTTACGAAAAAAAAAAAAAAAAAAAAAAAAAAACTGAAATCACGTGGGCAATTAAATAAGACCTAGGTTGGTCTGAGAATAAATAAGACCTAGATTGGTCTGAGAATAAATAAGACCTAGATTGGTCTGAGAATAAATAAGACCTAGATTGGTCTGAGAATAAATAAGACCTAGATTGGTCTGGGAATAAATAAGACCTAGATTGGTCTGAGAATAAATAAGACCTAGATTGGTCTGAGAATAAATAAGACCTAGATTGGTCTGGGAACCATATTACCTAGATTGGGTTGGTTCCGCCCGCGGTCAGGTAACCAGGGCACAAAATTGGGCGCTATTGCGAGCGTCCGCCCGGCTGATCTTGGGTGAAGAGATCAGATCTGTACGGAGACGTCCAACAGATTAATAGCGCACGCGCGAAAAGCCACAGAGTCAGACTGCCAATATGGGGAAATCCCAAAGCAAGCTAGCTGAATACGAGACAACGGTATTTTATCAAATGAGAAAATTATATGGCCAGAAATGCATGCAACGTATACGAAGTTCATTAAATGTCATGATTTGAGTGTCACCGCTGAGTGACCAGACTGGGACTGTGAAAGAGTCAGTTGAAGGAAAAGGATAAATCGATGGGCTGTTGTGAGAAAACGTGTGTGAGAAATGTGAGCAGACACTGAAATGCTGGGTGTGAGAGGCATTGACTGTGGAGAAATGAAACGGAGAAATGAAAATGCCACAGCTGTTTAAAGATCGCCGGTGAGTATGAACTTTGACTAAATTTTAGCTAACAATTTGAGTGATATGATCAGTAATTTGATTAGTCGGTATAAAGATTTTAAGATGAACAAGAGCAAATGCTGTAAGCAGCTCCGCTCTGAAGCCCTGACTTCAAAGACATTTGCTGGACTGATGAAGGTAATGGGCAGAAATGTTTTTATTGTAATTGGAAGTTGACTGGCTACAAACAAAGAGAGAACAAGAAAATTCAAATTTGTAGATGTTTGTGCGTATTCATTAATTTATAAAATGGGTGAGGTGCCATACCCGAAGGGAGATATACAATTGAGTAACTTAAAATAATGTTGGTGAAAAAAGCAGTTAGCACCATAAATTGCAAGCCATTGTCTGTTTTATTGGACCCTGAGCGAGCTCTGTTCTCAGACAGACTGCCACTTTTGGAGCACACAGGTTGCTGAACGTTGCTCCATAAGCTAAAGATGAGAGTGTTTTAATTGTGGTCAGCTGGGCCATTGATTTTGCGCGTAACTGTGTCTGAACACCCATAAGGTGTAAAAAGTGTGGCAAATCAGGCCACCAGACTAAATTCTGTAAACGAAATCAGTAAAAAAAAAAAAGAATAAAACAGAGATTTACACTAAGAAAATGAGAAAATAATAAGCTTGATAAATTCTTTAGTGATTATTTTTGAAGGAAGGATTTGAGATAATTTTAATATGAGGTTAAAATTAAAGTTCAAGATGATAAAACATGTTGTGAAAGATATATAAAATATATAAATCCTGATTAACCGAGTTAAATGAAAAAGATATAATAAATATGTTCTTGCTCTTCTCACCTTTGCAAAACTCTGATAATGATGATTTGACTGAATTTTGGGTTGTTGAAATAACTATAGGTGTTAAAATGTTGAAAACCCTAGAAGTTGATGTTTTGGTTTCAAAAGATAAGCCTGTGCTGAGCTGAAATAAACAATTTGTAATCTCAATCCGGCCACCACGTGGCCTAATTTGAGTAACAGAGACTCAATCTGAGTGGAAATTATAGCTTCTGAATTTATTTTGGGGGCAAAAGACAAATATAAAGTTATGATCACTTGAAAATGTGATTTCTGTCTAAGGATAGAGTTAAAAGGAAAATGTCTTATATTTATTTGAAAACAAAGCCAGATCTTACGCTGAGCTAGTGTGAGGAGTCTCTCTCTCATCCCAGACCAGCTCAAAGCTGATATATGAGCCTGTGCCACAGATGATAGAAGATATTGATGAGTAAAAGCACAGGGCATCATGTGAACATAATATACAGCTATTTGTTAAGATAGAAAAAGGTGCCATCAAGGGTTCAATAAGACATGTTTTAAAAATACAGACTTTTAATGAACTGAAATGTTTGACTAATGTATGATATGACCAGTAACTTCTGTCTGCTCTTAGCCTTCACCATGTACAGAACTGATGGCCTTGGTCACAGATGTAGCAGAACATTAAAATGAATGGACAGGTGTTTTGGCTAAATTCACTGAAAATAATCTAAGCACTGCTATGGGGCAGCTTTGAAGAAGTATGATGGATTTTAGTGATTAAGTTGTGTTATAATTAACCTGTCTCCATGTTTTTGCTAATTTGAAAGCAGACCAGATGGCTCTGATGACTCTTGAATGCACTTTCCAAAAGGCTCCAGAAAATATCGGATCCTGTTTAGGGTCAAAGATCTCAAGCGATGAGAGGTTGAGCACGATGTGGTTGTTCCCGATGACGGGTAAGACTTCCTACGGCCTGACAGGATAGCAACCCAAGCCAGGGAAATCACGATAAGTCACCTTGGACCCCCCCAAAAAAAAAAAAAAAAAAAAAAAAAGGAGGAGGAGGGGGTTTTATGTGAGGTGTGTATGAGAGGTGAGGCAGATGTCTGTGAGGCCAGCAGCATCTCTGTTGGGGGGGGAAGCTGTGTTTCGTAAGGGCCAAGGTCAAGACTGGACACAGCAGCCCCTGCCCTAATATTGGCCCCTCTATACCGCTCACCAAATACCGCATAAATTGAGAGCCAGGAAACACCCTGAAGAAAAGAGCAATGACGAGATTGGCATTCAAGAGCCAGCTGAGACCATGCTGATCATCCTTAACCTTGCGGAGAACAGAACAAAATTTATTAATTTGTATCAGGAAAACTGTGTGATCAGGAACTAATGTTATTATGAGTTTACTTCAGCAGGCATAATTCAGAGACATGGTGATGGCTTTAAGATGAGGACGGCTTTTGAAGTTTAAAGAGAAGGTCTGAATAACAAAGGTATCTAAACTAAAGATAACTTGAAACAATAAGTTACACTATGAAATTTCTAAACTTTGTGAAGGGTTAATGACTTAAGGGTTAATGAATTTAACATTATAGTTAAGGGTTAATGAATTTAACATTATAGTTAAAGTCTTAGAAGACTGTTGAAAAGATTAACTGGTTAAGAGAGAGAGAGAGAGAGAGAGCCTGGAAACAGGGATTGTACTCTATCTGTTATTGCTCAGTTAAATCTGAGACTACACAAAAACAATGATATCAGAACAAAACAACCCAGCTGACTTTTCTAAAAATAAACAACTAATGAACGGACATATTTGAAACTGGTTAAGAGACCATGTAAAAGCACATCTTGAGAATGAGCAGTTCATATTTATGTGTCATGATTGAGTGTAGTGTGTCAGTAACCTCTGAAATTAGTGTCTTTATCATTACAGATGGGTTAAGTTAAACAAAACAAAAAAAACTTTAGAGGAAGTTGATTATTCTGAGTGAAACTGATGAAAAGATGATCAGAACATTGGACGAGCTTTAAGTGGATTGAACATCCAGCTCTGTCTGTCACTAGTAATTATGACCAAATTTGTCATGGATGAAGACTGTTTGAATTAATGGATTAATTAAGAGACAAAGTGACAATTTAACTGAAGTCACTATCCAAATGATCTAGAGACTCCCTCATATTTACGAAAGGCCGGAGGGCGAACCAAAAAGATAACTTCTAAAAGAATATCTAAATAACTTCTAGACATATTTTGATTCATACAGGAAACAAAAAATAAATAGAAATTTAAAAATAAAAAATTTGGATTTCTGACAGGGATTGTGAACAACCAAAGTCAAATTAGGCTAAAATGGATATTGAAATATGAATGCTTTTTAAAATAGAGACTGGTTTTAACCAGCGTTAAAGAAATTGATGTGGCAAGTTTGATGATAAGAATCACTGCCAAATTACATGATATAAGAGGAGTTTTAATGGACAGGGCATGGAGAAAAGGGTACTTTAAAAGAAATCCTAATTGATTAATTAATTAATTTTGTTTATTGATAACAGGAGCTGAAAAGATTTTGATAAAGAATTGGGTATTGAGTATGATTAAGTATGATGTCACCAGATAAAGATGAGTGAACGAGCTGATTGAACGTAATACAAATTGATAATTTTGTCATTTTGATGAAGTATATTTAACATTAACAAATTTAGATTTATATTTGTTAATGGTTAAATATGAGGTGGGCTATGATGAGTGAAAATGGGTCTGTTGGAAATAGTAAGTAGGGTAGTTTGTGAAGAATTGTGTTGAAATGACTGACTGAAGGAAGGTTGATAAGAATGTGATGCACAGTGAGAAACTGTGGGCAAAGCACAAAATGTAAACTGAAGGATGTTTTATGTAGAGATTTAAAGCGCTAAGATGGATTATTATCTATCTTACTTATTTGTATTGTTTAGTTTGAGTTTGAGTGAATGCCAAAAAGGTCTGTTATGATTTTGATTAATCAAAAGAACCACTGATTGTTTGTTTTTCATATATGTTTTCTAAAGCGTTTAGTCTCTGAGGAGTGACTGTGGGTCTGACTTAGGGATGTGTGTGTCGTCAAACGGTTGATAGCAGAAAGTTGGCATGTTTGGATTTTGGAGGTATCACACACCCCTAACATGATGGGAGAGCAGTGACAGTGATTACTGACTTAGCCCGGCTTACAGAGATGAAATACGGATTTGTCTTTCATTTTATTGGATATTTTCAGTATGTTTATGGGAAACTTTCAAGTTAAGACTTAAATGCGCAGCGTAACTAACAAAGAGTTTATTTCAACAGGAAACCGTGAGAGCAGATGCGGCTGCGAAGGCCACGGCAGCACAGCAGTCAAAGGAACCAGAATGTATTTTATCATCTGAAACTAACAAAAATGGTTTGATTTCCTTACAGAGTATGCAGGCATTTGCCACAGCAGCGGAGAAGCACCTGTGGAGACGTGGCTGGAAACTTATGAATGATGTGTGAATGTGCAAAATGGCGTCTAGAGAAGAAGTGATGGCAAGCCTTGTTTACCCCAACAATATTTTCAATGATTATGATAAATGGCTGCATGGGCGAGCCTGCAGCCAAAAGGGGAATGGTAATGGTAATGGTAATGGTACTCAAATGAATGAAGTTTATAAGGGGGTTACAATATTTGCTGAAAATTTCGCATTTTGATGCATATTGAAATACATGAAAACGAGAAAAGGCCTTGAGTAAATCTGAGCCCGTTTGAGACATTTTTTGGAAGACCACCATTCATGGGAATGGAAGGGGGTAAACAATAGCTTGCATCAATAGAATTGTGAATTATTGCAAAGAAATGTCTTCTCTGTTGTCTGGTGTATGTGTGCAGGCAAAAACTGCTCAGGGGAAACCGGCTGAGACTCCCTTGCACAACATCAAGCCAGGAGATCACGTGGTAAAACAGGACCTGAGTACGAAGAGCTGGAAGGCGGAAAGGTGGCTAGGGCCTTTTGTCAGGCTTCTGACGACACTGCCGTCAAAGTAGCGGAGAGAGCGACGTGGGTGCATGCGAGCCATTGCAGAAAGGTCCCACCAGTGATCGGGGAGGAGGAGCCGAGAGGAGAGAGAAGCAGGAGGCAAACGTCTGTGCGGGCAGATATATAAACATCATTTGCTGTTATCATCTCAGGAGCAGAGATACTGGCACAACGTGGTGCTGAGCCAACCAGTTTTCAAGTTAAACCCTATTTCAAGTCTACAGAATCCAGTAGGTGGTGCTTAGAGCTGCAGCGGACATCGAGCAAGGGAAGATTCCAACAAAACATCCAACGTCTGCTCGCAAGAGAACGCAGCGGTACAACCACACAGACATGTTGATTACACCATTGAGAGTGATGCATGTTCAAGGAGATGTGTGCGTGTGCTCACGAGACTGAAGCTGAATGTGAAAGCAGGGTGATCTGACTGCAGAGTCAGAATTGACATCAAGAATTCGACCACAAGGAACTGCACAGCAGTGATAGGCAGTATCACAACAGGTTTTACCTGTACGTTTAGCAAACCAAGTGACACTTCGCATGCGGTAGTTTGGGTTTGTGGTGACAGAACATATCATTTCATGCCACAAAAAGACTGGACAGGTTGCTGTTACCCAGCTTTAATGAATGTGGGGACATCTGTGTACTTTCCAGGTAATGAACAGGGAGAAAAGACCAGACAGAAAAGAGATATTGGTTCTGAAATAGGGACCTTGCCAGACCGTTACAATGGTTATGTCTTGTCAAATCCATGGACAACACCTGGGGCAAATGTGGGCTGGTCTATTTTCCTGGGGGTGGGAACAGCAGTAACGATAAACAAAATTAATGGGTTAGCATGGAGTGTGTTAGCTTTAGCCAATAGCACTGAACATGCTTTGACAATGGTAAATGAGGAAATGAAACAAATCAGAGATGGAGTTATTCAGAACAGACTGATGTTAGACATGTTAACAGCAGAAAAAGGGGGCTTTGCAAAATGTTGGGACTGTCATGTTGTTTTCACATCCCAGATTACAGTGACAACATCACAAATATTATAAACCATATGAGAGCAGCTGTAAGGGAACCTGAGAAAGCTGATGATTCATGGTTTGGGTGGATAACAAATCTGAGAGGTTGGGGATACTGGCTATGTTACACTGTATTGCCGATTTTTGCAATAGTGGTACTAGTATTGCTGTGTTTACCATGTATTTTTCAGTGCATTTCCAGAATAGTACAGAGAACAGTGAAGGCCAGCATGTCTCACCAAATGGGTAAACTGACTGTTTATGACGACTACAATGAGTGGATGAATGAATTTGATGAGATGATTAGCGAAGAGATGCCTAAAACAAATTAGGGATTTTATTCTATTTTATTTCTTTTAAAATGTTTTTTCTTCATTTACAAATTTAAGAGAGTGATCATTTATACGAAAATCAGAAATGAAGAGTGTAAATGTGATGAGTGACTTAAATTTGCCTGTTATTTTTTTATTTTTTATTTTTTTCTCATTGTTTTCTAATTTTTTTATCATTATTGTTTTATTACTACTTTTCATATAAATTTTTGTTCTCCTTTAATGTTTTATTGTTATTGTTTTATTATTACTACTTCTATTTTTATTATATACACATTTTAAATTTTTCTTTTTTGCAAGTTATCAAAGAATGATAAAAGGGGGAAATTGTTGGGGAAAAATTTAATCACAGAAGATTTTATCTTCCAGACCTGTTTTCTCTATTGTGTTTTAAATGAGTCAGATCAAAGAGGCCCCACCTGTGGAAGCCATACATTGTCCCTTTTATCTTTTATGGCTCTTGGAATTGGAGTTCCTGACTAGCATCTATGCGTTTGAATAGTTATGCTGATTAGGAGTAGGTGATACTCTGTCTGTTGTTACAGATGAAGGACCATTGTGTTTCAGCTTCAGTGGGTTTCGCCAGATGTATGGGAAATTACTGAGGGGGTTATTTAGACATTGGGGGTATAAGAAGCTTGTGGCTTCTTTGTGTCTCCAGTTCACACTCAAGGTAGCCTCGAGCGGCTGCGTTTGACCGTGGCTCTTCTTTGCAAGGAAAATAAATCTTTATAAAGACAATTGGATTATGGTTTGTCTCTTATTAGTGATGTCAATGAATTAATTTTTGCCATTACAGAATACAAACGGAACTTTATTGATTACTCTAACACATCAAACTAATATCTAACATAAACACACACACTCGCACATTCACACACGTTGCAGAAAGGAAGGTGAGGAAAAGAATAAGTTTTAAGAGAGAGAAAATATGAAATCCCAGGCAATATGCATTTATGACACATGACCTGAAGAAACCATTGATCAGTAATTTAACCTCCTATCGTTTCTTAGGCAGGGTTATTACATTTGATCTAATGCACCAGTTCAGCTCGGAATCTAGAGGTATTACTTGCATTTGTGTGTCGTCTCAGACGGGATTCTCTTTCCCCGCTGAAGAGGGGTTTGGGTCTTTGATTCACTGAAGGGCTGGTCGGGTCTTTGATCGACATCTTGGGAAGCCAATCACGTGGCGTGTTGGCTGGATGGAAGTCTTGTGGGCGTTGTTTGAAGTTGAAGCGCGCTGTCGGAGACTCGTTGAGAATCTTTTGCGGCGAAACTTAACAGAACCCGAGACTTAACGGAAAGAAAATAAACTTTAAGTAAAAGAAAGGAAAGTGAGAGAAGAGAAGATGGCCTGAATGAAATCGTTGTTTAACTCATTTTCTCTGATCTTGGTCTGACACGATCGTCTGATCGTCTCCTGGGAGCTCTCCGTTCAGAACTCAATCTGGTCAACTCTGCACAACTCTGAACTGCGAACCAACTTGAACTCAACTCTTCGTTCGTGTTCTGAGATTAAACTCAAATATTTGCCCATCCCCTGGATGGGTTCTGGCCAATTAGGGTTCAGGGGTGACTGTGTCTCCACCCCTCCCATAAAATTGGGTTATCTATAGTAATTTAGTTTCCTGCTCTTAAGCAGAGAGTATATTTAGACATAATTTCTTACTATAAGGACATGATCAATTCTATAAAGATTTCATTCAGCTCATCTGTTGGATTATCCCCATACGAACACAAAAATATCAAACACAGTGCCTTTTCATCCACTCATTCAATAGTTACATAATTGCATGAATTGGGAGTGATATACATGCATAATAGTCACGTGTATTCAGTTGTAAACACACTAACAAGCTATGTCTAAGGCTATTTGAATGAAAGTCCAATAATCAGTAATTTCATGCACTCCATATGTAACAGTTTCTGTGAGTTTGCTTGAAGTTTTAGCTGTGTCACGTGGAGTTCATTTACTGGTCATTGAAAAGACAGAGATCTGGTTTGTTTCTTTGTCTTGTGATCACAACGAGTCCTCTGTCCTCTTTAACTAAGTTTGGACAAAAGTCCATAGAAAGTCGGTTAATTATTATCTGCAACTAGTAGTTCCGGGCAGAATGGAGCCTCCGTGATAGATGATCGATTTTCTGGGGTCTGGAGCTGAATTGAGCTTTGTGAAGGGGATGTTCATTTGATCGAATCATTTGGAAGATTCATTAAACTATGTGTCTGCGTCCACAATTCCTACAGACGCTACATTCCCCCCTTCGTTAGGCGATGTGTTGGGATGAAGACATCGGCGAACGCTGTAGAAACACAGGGAGAAGAAGCAGACACAATACACAACAAACAACAAGACAACACCTCCATGATTGGCCACTGTACTGGTGCAGTGCCTTAGATTATTTGAGAACTAACGGTTTTAAATGTTAAACTTAAGGTTAACTTGAAGTTTACGTTTTAACTTTCCTCGGTTTATCGTGTCGACGTAATGTAGTTTAACTTTGGTATTGTTATTTTAATTTGGTTTGGTGCGGTGACTCTTTGACCAAATTCTGTGATTAACTTTTGTTTTGTTTGTTTTCTTCTCTTCTAAATCGTACTAGGTTGAGACCGTTGTACCTTTCTTCATGACGTGGTTTGTGGTAAAAATGAGGTGACCCCTTAATCATGGAGCTCTCTAGCTCACATTCGTTCGAAGGTGGCCTGCCGATATTAGGCGTGGTGCATCAATCCCTATATCGTGACCTTGACCCTTATGGGGTAGACAGGCATTTTACCTAATAGAAGAAGAAGGAGAGAGAAGGAAGAGGTGAAACAAAACAAAGCAGTTGAGTGTCTCTAGGTCTTGCCTACAACTACTCGTGCAGCTAAGGTGTCGTGTACCCTAACTTAATGAGAGGTGTTCTACTTCACTGTAAAATCCAACAGTTGTTCTTACTAAGACTTTTTTAGTAAACTTTACTTAATGTCCAATAATTTGTTGAGCTTACCTAAAACAAGTAAGTAATCTGAACTATTTGCATGCTATGCCTTCGTTACTTAGAAAACTCAAGTAAACATTACTTGACTGGTTTGAGTACCATTTTGCCAAAGCAAAAAAACAAGCGGGTGGACGGGCGGACGGGCAAAGTGTTTTTGAGGCGGGGCAATTTTTTCTAGACTTATCACTCATTTCCTCCACTTCTTCTCACCATAATTGTGATTAGTGTTCCCTTTGGTTGGACACTTGGAACTTCATTCATATTATAGTAATTAACTTCCTATTAATGCAGCAACGCAACAAGAAATTGATTTCAAAACAAGGGAAGTAATATATATATATATATATATATATATATATATATATATATATATATATATATATATATATATATATATATATATATATATGTAATATTTGTCCATTAATGATATAGAACATAACTATTTTTCATGTCAAATAATGACCTTTTAACATTTGTTTTGCTAATATTTATGGCATAACCTTTTAATTGAGTTGATATAATCCCTCTATGTTTGTCACAATATCATTTGACCATGCTCGAGTGTGTCTCACACACACACTTCAACATTCAGCATGCAAAACACAACAATAGTAACAAGGATTTTTTTTTATTTTTTTTTATTTTTTTTTATTATTAATACGACCTTTACTATTTTACTTGCTGTCATTATTGGGGTTATACTGACAAAAGACAAATAGTAAAATAAAGGCAAAAATAGTAAAACGAAGCAATTCATTTATTCATGCCACAATGCACTCTGGGAGTACACTTCCTCAGATCCCAGATAGAATTAGGTTGACAAAACTTAAACGGTTTAAGTAAGAACAACTTAATGCAATTAAAAAGATAAGTGAAGTAATTAAACAGCGGTATTACTTAAAATTAAAGTATTTAGTCTATTCAACTTAAAATAGTTATTAGTACGACTAATATCTTTAAATAAATTTAACTCAAGTTTATCAAGTAATCATTACTTAAATTTTTTAGGGCAACCACTTTCCTCAAATTTTTTAAGTAAACTCAACTTATCCGGTTTTAGAGTGTTGTTGGGTAGATTGTGCAATGTTTCCTATGATGAGTGTAGCCGGGTCCATGCTAAGCTAGTTTCTGAAGCTCGTTTCTACCTGTGAGAAGAACATGTTTGTTGAATGTTTTCCATGGCAGATGTGGTTAACTTCTGTATGTTAGCAAGTATGTAAGTTATGTAGTGTATGTAACGTAGTGTAAGTATGGTCAGATCTGTTCTAGTCTGTTTTGGTCCCCCCTTTTCTGGAAGGCGTGTCAATCAGAATCTGACTCGTCCCATTTCCTGTCCTCTTCATTGCATTTGAGGAATTCTCTCAATAGCTGCATGACTTCTTGTGAGTCGCTGCTTTGCTTGTGCCAGCAGCCGTCTGGTTGTTTGGATCTGGCATTGGCATGAGAGTCTCGTTCTTGGGCGTACTCAGTGCTGTGCTTGACTGAGTGGTGCCGAGGTGGGTTTTGTCGTCGCTTACCCACGTTAGATGCTCTGGAATGTGTGGGATGATGATGGTCTTTGGTATCTTTAGGGTTTCTTGAGAAGCGAGGCTGGTCCCATGGCTTTTCCCAGCGGTTGGTGTGGTAGCTGTCATGGGAGTCACGTTCTCTGTGCTCTTTATGATGGACTGTAGTGTAGTCATGCCACTGGGTGTCGTCCAGTGCAAGGCTTGGGTCTTGGCTGACGGAGTTTGACACTGTGGATGTTTTCAAACCTTTCTTTGAGGCCATCTTTTGTTTGATGTAGGCCTTGTGTGTCAGGTCACGCAGCTGTTGGGTTGTCATCATGTCTGGGCAGGCTATGATGCCTAGATGATGACTCACTCCAGGGTGCATGTTTCTCAGGAAGAGGGTTTTGAAGTTCACATCCTCTTCAAGTTCAGGTTCGTTATATGCACCAAAGTAGGCTTGTCGGAAACGGCTGTAGTAGGCTTGGGGAGTCTCTTGTCGACCTTGTTTGGTTTCCCAGGCGATTAATAGTCCGTGTTCAGACTCAGGGCCTGTAAATTCTTGGGTCAGCGTCTCACATAGTAGCTGGTAGTTATACTTTACGTGAAATGGTTGCCGATCTAGAAAGCTTCGTACCTCGTGACTGGATGTGGCTCTGAGGAGGTATAACCTGTCTCGGTCGGTCACATGAGGTCTTGCCTCTAGGTAGAAGTCAATATCTCGGAGGTAAGCCTGGATCAGATAGTCCATCTCAGTGCTGTACCTTTCAAGGTTGTCTTCCAGAGCATTGATTTTAGAGTTCTGGTCTTTAATATCAGCATTGGCTTTCTCTAGCTGATGTTCAGCAGACTGGAGTTGGTTTACCAGGTGTTTATGTGCAGTCTTTAAATCTTGTTTGTCGCGTTCAGCGACTGCAAGGGTTTCTTGGAGCTTGTCAACTTGTTTCTTTGTTTCTTGCTCCGCTTCGTCGAGCACTTTGAGTTTGTCTTGAGCTTTAGCATTGAGCTGGTCTGTGCAGCATTGAGTGTGCATCAGCTCTCTCAGGAACTCATGGTCTGACGCTTGAAGTCATCCTGGACTTTCACTTCCAGCTTGTCTATGCGGTTTTGGGCACGTGTCAGCTCCTCTTGAAGGTGGATGATGTGCTTGTTGCTTAGTTTCAGCTGGGCTGTGAAGGCGTTGCTTAGGGAACAGGTGATCTTGGCTAGTTCCATGTGGTTGTTGTTCTGGCTTGAATCATGTGTCAGGAACCTTCTCAGAATCATGATTATTATTAAAAATAATAACAGTTCAATTGTCTTTGGTGAGAGGCAGTAAGTAATGCCTCTGAGACAGGCGTCCACATCCTCCCCTCGGGCAGTGGGGTTTGCCGTCTGCGACATGGTACGCTGGGAGAAGAGACTGACACAGATCTGTGTGGGGTATAAGCCTATGTGTGGTGGAACAGCTAAGTGTCGTTTCAGTGATTGTACACCAATAGTGACGTGTGGTGATGACTAAGTGTTGGTCTCAGTGTAGACAGGTAGGCTAGTGGTGTGAAGGCTTTGTCACTCAACTAGGTAAGGGAAAGAGAAAGAAAAAGGTTAAAACAAATCTCAATAGATTGAAACAATTTCCTTTTCACTTGGAGAATTTCTTTTTTTTTTTCTAAAAAGAAAATTCTATCAATGAAAAGCTGTTTCCAAATCGTGATGCGAGGACTTTGTCACTCAGCTTAGTAAGGGAGGAAGAGAGAAAAGGTTAAAATAATTTAAAAGAAACAAAAATAACTTTCACTGGGAGAAAAGTTTTTTTTTTCTATAACTACTTCCTATCAATGAAAATCTGTTTTCGAAAACAGAAACAATATTATTGTTTATGTTACAGAGGAAAATAATACAATAATAATGCTGATACCTCTTTTCTTAGTCTGACAGGATTGACGCCACACACCCTACAGGCGGACCGCTTATGCAGGGATGCGTTGAAGGCAACGGTGACTCAACACTTGTCTCTGTTAAATGAACTTGGATATGTCAAAATTTTAAAATGCGTTTACAAATGCAGGGAAAGTATGGAGAACAAAGGAGGGTTTGATTACCAATCAAATGCCTACTGGTTTGTATCTCTGGGAAGGATTATCTTTCGCTTTCTTTTAGAAATGATCAATGGTTCTTCCAGGCTTGTTCCCTATAAATACGAAGAATAAGATGGAATAGAGCAGGACAGAACAGAAGACGTGAGGAGAAGGTTCTGAAGCCTTTGTCTGACTACGAGTATAAAATTGATAGTTGATGGTCAACTAATCACACAAAATAAATATTTAGACAATGAGGATTGTCTCTGATTTAGTTTGAAACTCGTAGGAATCTGGCACTGTCTCCTATAAAGAGATAAATGAGTAAATAAAATAGAGTGGCTAAGTGAATAGCTACAATAGGAAGAGAGGTTAAAGGAGGGTATAACGCAATAAAATAATGAATAAGTGTGAGTCCAAAAGGTTTTGGTAATAGATATCAATTTAGTGGTTCACTTGAACTTCTAAAGTTCCAGACTTATACCTAAAGTAATTGGATCTCAATGAGAAATTTAGAAATTCTGAAAATGAGTAAATTCCAGAATAGTTAGAATAACTTTAAAATCATTTTACATGACTTTGAGGAATGAATCTTGAATTTTTTTCTTTCATTAAATTCAAACTTAACAATTAATAATTGCAAACCAGTATCTTTCCTCTTCAAGTAAAATGTAGGTAAAGTAATTAATAATTGTGAACCAATATTTTCCCTTAAAGTAGAGTATAACGTAATGTATTAGAAAGATAAGAGAAAAGTAAGAAAGACCAACAGGTGTACATAAAGTTGAGGTGTTTAAATGGTTAAATCACTTTAAAGTGACTCAAACAGGCACTGTATTTACACGTATGTTAATACGGTTGATAGCTGAAACTAATGCCAAAGCTTTAGCATTTAGGCTTCAATGTAAACAACTGCTTTGATTAGCTTAGCCGCTACCATCAGGTTTGTTTACAAATATGGCTTCGACACACTGCGCATGCGCGGAGTTTATCCGGAACCGCTGGTTGACTTCCGTGCCGCAGTCGTGACTATGGCGACAAACAAACGCTAGCGGCGAACATGTGAACTGCAGACAGTGAAGCGGCAGGTCAGATACCTGTGTCTCTTCTATACACATATCCTTTTCAATTATTCTTTTTATTATATCCATAACCTGAATAATCCAGGATAATCAAAATAAATATCTCTTTCTCTGCTTTCATATGTAATCTAGAGATGATTGTAATTCTGTGAGATTTTATACTTTTATATATTTAGTTTGAGGATGATTTTGGAGAGTTAAATCTAGTCTCCCCAGCTGCTCTGGGTTGACCTCCAGCCAGGATGCATGGCTCACTCTCGTGAAGGATAGCTGTGGCGGTATCGCTGTTTGGGTATTGAGTGTTCTCTTGATAAACGGTCATAATCCCCTGACATTAACTAGAGTGTGATGCCCTAGTGCTTGTATGTGTGTGTTTCACAAGTTCTGTGCAGGTTTGTTGGAGCTATCTGATCAGGGCCTGACCCCCCTCCCGACATGCAGGTGCCCTTTACGGCGTCCGAGGCCAATCTTACCCTTCTGGGAGGGATGTTGCGACGAGCATCCTGACTAAACTACGCCATTCCAGCATATCTATACATGTGTGACAAATGTTTAGGCTTTTAGGTCTCTGTAGCCAATTAAGGCTTAGGCCATCTGTTATTGTTGATGTAATCATGTCCTTGTAACTAGTATAACTGGTGGGCAAAATTCTCTGTAAGTTAGAGTCTGGCCTGCGATTCCACGAGAGACTCTGACGCTGGCTTCTGCTGATGAAACTGCAAACTATTCTTCAGTAAATATTTCTTTAATTAATCTAACTCCTGACTCTTGGTCTTCATTTTTCACTACTGGTCCTGGGTCCTAAACTGTTACCCCAACAACAGGATATACAGAGAAGGGTAACGAGAAAAGTCAGCGCTTTTCACCCTGTAAAGTTACACATAAGTTTAGCACGTGCAATCGAGTGTATTACATGAAACGTCAGCACATGAAACGTCAAAAATAAGGAACACCACTCGTAGCTGGTTTTGCTCTGTGGGGCTTATCACTCAGTTTGTTAAGAGTGAGATTAAACTTTACAGTTACAGTTCAATGTTTTGCGCTGTAAATAGAACACTAGTGATCTCTGCGGATCTATGTGCAAATAAAACAACAGGGTTTATTTTACTGTTGATTCTATCAATGTCCGCTTTACTTGGGTTCATATCATTCTCCTTTAAATCACACTGGGACACGCAGTGTTTCACGAGATGGATATACAAACCGGCAAGCTTTTAACTGTTTAGCACAGGGAAGATATAGCTTCGAATTACAGTGGAACACACACTGAATTTATAGCTATAAATACATATAGGGCCTTAATAAATCGATCAAGGAACACGCTTGATCTGTCTGTGCATATCAAACAACAGGGTTTCTGGTAACACTTTACAATAACAGTACATTAATAATCATGTATTAATACATGAATTAATAGTTTATTAAACATGAACTCATGATAAGTGAAGATATGAACTAATCATGAACAAATGAGGAGCTATCATGAACTAAGACAGGAGTCATAAGGATTCATGCATGAATAACAGCAGCATTAATACATGTTAGTACATGTTTGATAATTAATGCATTAATTAACATGTATGGTTAAACTAAATCAAATAGGCTCCTTAAGAATAAATAAGAAGTACTCTGACTTTGAGTTAAACATGTGATTTAATACTGTCATAATTTAAACTATAATAGCCTATTATAATCTGCCATCTGCAGCTTTGTGATTTTTAGCCATTTTTGTGAGCCATTAATTACACACATTTGTCTAATCAAACGTGGAAAATAAACTGATAACTATCACTAATCATTTTAATTTGATATAAACCGTTTTCAGATTTGTATAGTTCAATTAGGTTACGTTTAGTCACAGCTAGTTTTCTTCCCGGAACTACAGTATGTAGGGTTTGTTTCTGGTGGGACCCTTACAAAAAATAACTGCAGTACATTGAAGTAAAACTGCAGTACAAAGTAGTATAACTGCAGTACATTGAAGTAAAACTGCAGTAACATTGCAGTACAAAGTAGTAATTGCAGTACAATGAAGTTCAACTGCAGTAAAACTGCAGTACAAAGTAGTAAAACTGCAGTACATTGAAGTAAAACTGCAGTAACATTGCAGTACAAAGTAGTAATTGCAGTACAATGAAGTTCAACTGCAGTAAAACTGCAGTACAAAGTAGTAAAACTGCAGTACATTGAAGTAAAACTGCAGTAACATTGCAGTACAAAGTAGTAACTGCAGTACATTGAAGTTCAACAGCAGTAAAACTGCAGTAAAATGAAGTACAACTGTAGATTTGCAGTATAATGAAGTTTAGATGCAATATAACTGCAGTACAGTGATACACTGTAATGTATATGAAGACTTTGATGCAAATGTCCGTTTTATTTTTAATTGAGCTTTTTTGTATTGGGCTCCTATGTTTATGTTCAGTAATATCACTTAAATGGCAATGATGTACTTTTAGTTGCCATTACATTAAAAAATATTAACCTATAGGAGTCTTATAAAAATGTTTACGGTTTTTGCATCTGAAGTCTTCATAGGCCTTCCACTCATACTACACTGTACTGCAGTTATGCTGTATTGTGCAACATGTAGCCACTTTTGTCACCTATGGGACATTTCAACCACATAGATAAATAGCCCTCACGTGACTGGATCTTACCCACCAAAAAATACAGATTTATCTCCCGGAACGCAAAACACAATTGGGCTAGTTTTGAGTAGCAATTGGACAAGTTTTGTAACCTGGCAACCCTGATTCACAAGCAGGACGGAGAAACCTTTTCTGGAAGAAACGTTCATCAGGCAAGTCGGAGCTGCTTCACAAAAATTCTGTTGGCATTATTATTCTCATTTGTATCACTGTAAAGCAACAATATGTATTGTTTAAAGTGCTATAAATAATAGTGACTTGACTTAAAAGGGACCTATTTTGCTTATTTTTACAAGATGTAATAAGTTACAGGTGTCTGTGAAGTTTCAGCTTTAAAGACCTCACAGATCATTTATAAATCCATGTTATAAATACTAATTTCAGACTACAGTCAAGAACAGGCTGTTTTCGTGCATGTGCCTTTAAATGCAAATTAACTGCTGTGTGCACGCGGCCCCCACCTGCTTGTGATTATCATCAGTATCCCTATCACACTCACGGATAATGGACCGCGTTTTCTGAGCGCACACAAGAACCGGCTGTCAGATAACAAGTCTCGTGAGTAACTTCTCTTTTACATTTTTTTGCTGTGTTTAAACTGTCAAATACACGCAAGGTTCTTGTTTTCTGAAAAACTGTGCAGAGGGGCGGTAATATAAGATCCAAGTCAGAAGGGGAGAGAGTCTAATTTTTCACTGTGCTTGCAGAGAACTTACCAAAACAAAGTTACTGGCCTGAGTTGTCCTTTAAAATTTTCTGGGTTGGTAGATTCACCGGGGGCCTGATTATAGCACTTAAACACGGAAAAATTAACCATGTTTTTATTATAGTAAAAGTGTAGTAACCATGGTTTTTGGGCTAATTGATTACCACAAATTCTATGGTTAGAGTTGTAAAGCCACGGTTAACTGTAATAACCATGTTTTTTTTTGTGTTGGTTTTATTTGGTTCATTTTCGTAAGGTTTGCCTTTGTTTTATGTTAAATATCTTTGGAATATCTGATCATATTGTATATACACAAAAATAGACTAAATCAGGAATTTTTTTTCGCAGCACTGTACACAAGCATTTATGTTCAATAGTTTGACATTAATGTGCAGAAAAGGATGTTTTACAGGAATACAATTTATTGTGTGATTGCTATTTTCAGAAAAATGCACTGGTAACAACAACAACAACAACAACAACAAAAAGAAGACCAAAAATTTAATTCAACAGAAGATCATGGCTGGAGTGAAACAAAGCAGCACTCAAATAATGGTGAGAGCAGTAGGCAACTTTATATATTTTATCTTTTATAAACTATTATCTTTATAGTTTAGAATGCATAATAACTAATATTGTACTTTAGGAACCAAGACCTGTGGGAATGCTGGATGAATCAAGTATACAAAGTCTTCTGTCTCCTAAGCCATGTTAGAAGAGATCGAGGATTTAAAAAATGAAATCAAAGACCTAAAAGAAGATTTACAATATTAGCGCTGCTGGAAAGGTAATGAAATCTAGTTATACCACAACAATTATTCTCAGTACTTGACATCAGTTCTCAACAGTTTGCTTGTGGACTCTCTTCTTCATGGGTATATTATACCATAGTCTGTTTGTATACTGGATTCTGATTGACTGAAAGGTGTGCATTAAAACAATGAATGCACAGATAGTTACAGTCAGTTTAATCTCCATTCTAAATAAATGTGCTGCCTTTCCTGTAACACACACACACACACACACACACACACACACACACACACACACACACACTGAATGCGGCATTAGTCTAAAACGAGAACTTTTAAAGGGAAATGGTGGAGGATTTCGATATAAGAGAAGAGGGATTTTAAGTTTGTTGCCCAGTACTATCCGTGAGAGAGGTAATAGCTTGCGGTGATTCTGTAAATCGCGTCAGGGGTCACTCTTTTAGCGTAAGTCCACTTACGTACCGCTGACTGTTGGAAGTTAGTTATTTTAGTCTATAAAGTTTTAAATATGGAGATTTTTTTCTTACAAAAAACATGCCAGTTTGCTTCAAAAGGCCTTTATTAACCCCTTGAGCCATGTGGATCAGTTTTATGATGGATAGATGCACTTTTATGATGGATAGATGCACTTCTATGGAATTCTAAAACGAATCAAGTCAATGCCATTATAAAGCTTGGAAGAGCCAGGACATTTTTTAATATAACTGATTATTCATCTGAAAGAAGAATGTCATATACACCTAGGATGAGTTGAGGAAGAGTAAATCATGGGGTAATTGTCATTTTTGGGTGAACTATTCCTTTTTTGCTGTTTCTGAAGTAATTAAACTGTAAATTCTGAGTGCTGCTGCACAGACTCAGATTATTCACATATGCACTATCTTTCTCTCTTTCTCCCTCGTTTATTTATTCAAATAAATGTAATCCAACCATGATGCTAATTTATCTCTGTGCCGGATTTAAAGTTTGCAGAATGCTAGATCTAAAAAAAGAAAATTAACTGTTAGTTTTACCCTTCCAGTCAAATTGTGCTCCACAAACATTAATGACCAATTTAATTTAACTTTTTTACCTATCTTTAACAGCTGGGTGTCTATTGCACAATTTTAGTGCACTTCACAGAAGCAACCCGCTTCATGTCGGGTGGTTCTTTACCTCCATCTTGTTCATTCAAATGTAATGCCTAGCCATGGATTTGTCCTTACTTATGTGAAAGGTTATAAGTTACACAAAGTAATAAATGAAGGGGGACAATAACTGTGGAACATGTATTCCATATACTTTATTCCAATAATATTACATTTTTATTTAAGGTTAGATTTGTGAATTAAAAGTCCGAGAGTATAAAAAAAGAAAATTTTTGTGTGAGAGGGCACTGTACAGTATTTAAACATGATTGTGTCTCTCTGCTTTTTATTTTTCCAGAAATGCATGTCATTGTGCAAATTACACAGACTGTCAGTGGAGTGACAGAAAGCTCTCAGATTTCATCAAAAAGATCTTCATTTATGTTCCGAAGATGAACGAAAGTCTTACGGGTTTGGAACAACACGAGGGTGAGGAATTGATGACTGAATTCTATTTTTTGGCTGACCTAACCCTTAAACTTCTTTTACCTGGAGTGTTCAAAGCATATTTGGGATTTGATAATGCTCACCAATATAGCGTAAGAAATTCATTGGAAATATTATGAATACTTTCCACAATTCAACATTAATATTAAACACACTATATGCCTGTGGTTCAGTGTAACTGAAACTTGAGAGTTTATCTATTTATTTTTGTTTCTTTGTTTTTCCAATAGTGTTCCTAAATAGTGTTTCCACAGCTGAGATACAGGCAGTTATAAGAACCACGTGGGATAATGATGAAGATAAGCTCTTAAAGCACCCTCCCTGAATAATATGATAAGATATATGCATGATTGTATGATTTGTAAATAAACACTTTAAATACAATGTCTTACTCTAAGTCTGTTATTTGAAGTTTCAAAATAAAAAAAGTAAAAATCACATTTATTGTCGCATGGCTGTTTGAGACATTCACTGTTGTTTTGTACCGTAATTTGTTCTATTGCAGATAAAACTTATTCTGGTTGTATTTTAATGGTATTGTACAGCATTTTATTTGTATTGCACTTTGGTAGTATTGTAATTGTGCTTTAGTTGTATTATGTATTCCAGTACTACCGCAGTTATATTGCAGTATTATTGTAGTATTACTTCAGCAGTTATATTGCAGTATTATTGTAGTATTACTGCAGTATTACTTCAGCAGTACTGCAGTTATATTGCAGTATTATTGTAGTATTACTGCAGTATTACTTCAGCAGTACTGCAGTTATATTGCAGTATTATTGTAGTATTACTTCAGCAGTATTACTTCAGCAGTACTGCAGTTATATTGCAGTATTATTGTAGTATTACTTCAGCAGTATTACTTCAGCAGTACTGCAGTTATATTGCAGTATTATTGTAGTATTACTTCAGCAGTACTGCAGTTATATTGCAGTATTATTGTAGTATTACTTCAGCAGTACTGCAGTTATATTGCAGTATTATTGTAGTATTACTGCAGTATTACTTCAGCAGTACTGCAGTTATATTGCAGTAATACTGCAATATTGCAGTTTTTTCGTGTCCAAAAAACTGCATTTTTCTACATGAATAAAAACTGCAGTATTACTTCAAAAAAACTGCAGTATTTTTTTGTAAGGGGATACTCATTAGTGGCGCTCTCTGTACTCCTAGCGCGTTAGTTGTGTTCCTTCGGTATTGCTGACATTTTCATCAAATAATATATGTCGACTGCTTTGGTAAACCGAAATAATAATTTAAGACATGTTTGTATGATTGTTGTATTTGGATATTTCTGGAGGTGTGTACTTTAATTAACTGTATTTTTTAATTGTTTAAATGTAACTTATATGCTTCGATTAGCATTAGCCGGTGGATGTGCCCTGTTTTACATGTAAACATGCCTTATGTGGGTCTTTACAGGTATGTTTGGGCTTTCTTTTAAGTCCATATATGTTTAATTATATAAATATAAATAAAAGAACTAGCCTACAAATACTTTTTATCTTTGTTTTGTTTTTTTTGTACCAAGGGTGTAAAGGAATAAGGATTCTTAGTGTATATGTTTATTCATTTTGTAATGAATGAATTGTTAGTGCATCATTGTGTCATGACTTTACTTCAGGGGGCACGGCATTACTATCTCATGGTTAACTTACCATACACTAACATCAACTAATGGCTTGTTACTGTATGACTATGTCATGACTTTACTTGAGGGGGCACATCATGATTAAAGGTGAACTATGTAGGATTTTTGCAGTAAAACATCCAGAAACCACTTGGCCAGTGTTATATATTTTGTTCAGTTGAGTACTTAGAATATCCCAAATGTTTTCAACTATTTGTAAATCGTGAGAAAATTGATATTTTAACCAAGGAGCCGGGACGTGTGAGCTATGCGTGTGAGGGAGTCGCCTGTCGATTGCGTCATATCTGCGTCACCCTCGGTCTCCGGTTTTATTCAGTGAAACACTTTACTCTCACTGCAGTGTGAACAAGTGTCATAGCAGCCGCCAAGCGAACGTCATAACTTCCTTTTCAACACACTCAGATATATCTAATACGATAAACAGAGTTGCGTTACCTCACACTCAGCACTGGAGAAGACGAAGTAGCGCCGGCAACCGTGTCATAATAAAAGTCCCGCCAGCGACTATGCCATAATAACAGTCCCGCTCTTCAATCGCTCCTGCGGCCTTGCTCAGCTCCACAACACTCGCTCCTGCTCTGCTTCAGACTACAGTAATGTTAATAATCGCATCCATGAACATGATTTCTGCCCGAGTCCTATCCTGACTGTTTCCCACCGGCTGAGGTGAAGACCACATGTCCCGAGATTCTGCGCTCAAACGTGGCGTCATCAAACTACGCCTTTGTTTTGAACAGGCGACCTCTAGTGGACGGAAAAGTTACATAGTGTAGCTTTAATTCATTATTAACTAACCATACACTAACATCAACTCATGGCTTGTTAATGCATCATTGTGTCATGACTTTACTTGAGGGGGCACGTCATGATTAATTCACTATTAACTAACCATACACTAACATCAACTCATGGCTTGTTAATGCATCATTGTGTCATGACTTTACTTGAGGGGGCACATCATGATTAATTCACTGTTAACTACTTATTGTCACATGGTGTTTTGGTGTTGGTTCATGTTCATTGTTCCTTGTTCATGTTTTAGTTTATCATGTTCTTGCTTTGTTTTAGTGTCATGTTCACAGTCTTGTCATGCACTTCCTGGTTTTGTCATGGTTCAGTGTCATGTGACTCCCATGCCCTCATGTGGTCTTGTGTCTTGTCCTGTCATTGGTTCATTGTCTCATCACTGTTCACAGGTGTCACTTGTCTTGTCATTAGTCTGTGTGTGTATTTTAGCCCTCATGTTTGCCATGTGTCTTTGTCTCTTATTGATGTTGTAACCTGTTGGTGGTGAGTTTTCTAGTCAAGTCTGTTTTGTTTAGTCATGTTTGTCACAGCCAAGTTTTGTTTGTTGTTTTGCCAAGGTTTTGATTTATGTTAAGCTTTATGTTGAATAAAATAACTGCACTTGGGTCCAACAACTTGCCTCCAGTGGATACTTGTTACAGAATAAGAGACCAACAAGATGGACCCAGCAGTTGCTTTACTGCGTTTACGCCAGAGGAGTCGTCCCCTGGAAAATTATGTTGAGGAGTTTTGTGGACTATCTTGCCAAGTAGAATTTAATGATCAGGCACTCAAGGACATTTTTTATTTTGGACTGAATGAGCACCTAGCTTATTTAATGCCTGAGAGCACTTTGCCGTGGACTCTGGCCCAGTATATTGACTTTGCACTGCAGTTGGGTGGGTCATCTTTTACGGTGGGGACTGTGGAGGATGGGCCCCACAACCCCACAGTACCCACCACAACCCAGCCAGAGTCATCTGCTCCAGCCCACGTCCATGCTCCAGCTCCAGCCCACGTCCATGCTCCAGCTCCAGCCCACGTCCATGCTCCAGCCCAAGTCCAGGCTCCGGCCCAAGTCCAGGCTCCGGCCCAAGTCCAGGCTCCGGCCCAAGGCCACGTCCATGCTCCAGCCCAAGTCCAGGCTCCGGCCCAAGTCCAGGCTCCAGCCCAAGGCCACGTCCAGGCTCCAGCCCAAGGCCACGTCCAGGCTCCAGCCCAAGTCCACGTCCAGGCTCCAGCCCAAGTCCACGTCCAGGCTCCAGCCCAAGTCCACGTCCAGGCTCCAGCCCAAGTCCACGTCCAGGCTCCAGCCCACGGCCACGTCCAGGCTCCAGCCCAAGTCCACGTCCAGGCTCCAGCCCAAGTCCACGTCCAGGCTCCAGCCCAAGGCCACGTCCAGGCTCCAGCCCAAGGCCACGTCCCCCAAGACTTTTTGTTTGGACTCTTTGTTATTAGGCCATTGAAGTGTTGGTGTTTGGGCGTCAGGGGCCGCCCATAGAGGGGGGGATCTGTCACATGGTGTTTTGGTGTTGGTTCATGTTCATTGTTCCTTGTTCATGTTTTAGTTTATCATGTTCTTGCTTTGTTTTAGTGTCATGTTCACAGTCTTGTCATGCACTTCCTGGTTTTGTCATGGTTCAGTGTCATGTGACTCCCATGCCCTCATGTGGTCTTGTGTCTTGTCCTGTCATTGGTTCATTGTCTCATCACTGTTCACAGGTGTCACTTGTCTTGTCATTAGTCTGTGTGTGTATTTTAGCCCTCATGTTTGCCATGTGTCTTTGTCTCTTATTGATGTTGTAACCTGTTGGTGGTGAGTTTTCTAGTCAAGTCTGTTTTGTTTAGTCATGTTTGTCACAGCCAAGTTTTGTTTGTTGTTTTGCCAAGGTTTTGATTTATGTTAAGCTTTATGTTGAATAAAATAACTGCACTTGGGTCCAACAACTTGCCTCCAGTGGATACTTGTTACACTTATCAAATTCAGCTCATGATTTATCATAAACTTACTATCAAATACACATGTAACTAGTATTCAGCCCAGTTAAGAGAATGGACAGTATCATCACGGCCTGTGTCTGGGTGGAGAGAGAACTGTACGGATCCCAGTAGACGATCCCTCACTTCCTGAATTTACTGCATGTTTCCTGTTTGGTTATTTTTTGGTAACTGATTTCTCAGGAACTGTTATAAGTCACAGTAGGTTTAGTTTGATGGGAAAGAGAGTATCACAAAACAGACAGAGACCTTTTGAGATAAAATATAGCAGATTTAGTATTTTCTATGTTTGATAAGGGTGATCAGTGAAAGTAATGAAAAACTATTCCTGTGGCTTTCAGTAATATTTATGATGAAGCTTCTGATAAAAATGGTTTAAATTATGACAATAATACATTTTAAAATTTATTTCAAAGTCAAAATATTTGTTATTCATTCTTAGAAAGCCTGTTTGATTTAGTTTACCCATACATGTTAATTAATGCATTAATTATCAAACATGTACTAACATGTATTAATGCTCTTGTTATTCATGCATGAATCATTATGACTCCTGTCTTAGTTCATGATAGCTCCTCATTTGTTCATGATTAGTTCATATCTTCACTAATCATGAGTTCATGTTGAATTAACTATTAATTCATGTATGAATACATGATTATTCATGTACTGTTATTGTAAAGTGTTACCGGGTTTCTTTTACTGTTGATTCTTTCAATGTCAGCTTTACTTGGGTTCAAATCATTCCCCAGATAGCAGACCAACACTGAATCATCGTTGAATCAATGTTAATGCATCAACTAAAATATAATTGAATCAATGTTGAAATTTAACATAGATTTTTCATCAGGTTTGCACCCTGAAATAATGTTATTTCAATGATGAATAATAGAGAAAGATGGGCTTAAAATCTATATTTTTTTCAACTACAATTAAATCACTTATTTAACACTGAATCAACATTGAATCAATGTTAATGCATTAATCAAATTATCATTGAAACGATGTTGATATTTAACATTGATTTCTCATCAGGTTTGCACCTTGAAATAATGTTATTTCAACGATGAAAAATAGATCAAGATGGGCTTAAAATCTATATTTTTTCAACTTAAATTAAATCACTTATTTAACACTGAATCAACATAGACACACTATAAAATCAATCTTGCTTTATGTACAGCAGGATTCTATGCCAGTTAATTTTCATGTATGGCAGCAAATGATATGATTTTGTATCAAAGTTAACAACATCCTTCAGTTTACATGCAAATTTATTTATTTATGCACATCTTATTTAGTTTCAACAGGAAATCTCACATTGACTTAAAACAATTACATCTGAATTTATAACACAAGTGAAAAACATGACAACCTGGCAAAACGGAAGTAAATACAAATGGAAACTCGCCAATAAAGACAGAAATGGGACAGTACTACTGAAAGAAAAAAGGTAGAAGAAAGAATGAAATACTCACTGAATACTAAACTCAGGGGTTTCCACCACGAGCCCCTGAGCCTTTCAGGGGTGTAACGGAGCCATTTGTGCACCGTCCCAGCAAAGATGAACTCTGATGCTTCCTTTTTATCAGCATTCACTTGTAATGCACCTAAAACAACAAGAAGTTAGTAAATATTTGGAAATGTGATTAATTTTACATTACAAATGTACTACAAAATGAAGTGAAACTTGAAATGTGATCAAAATCTTTACATTCCAGTTAAAACACACTGAATTTAAATTCAAGACTATTTAATTCATTTTAACATAGACTTTTCCCTTTAAAGCACCTGCAGGAGGAATGAATGGAAAAGCAAGGTGAAAATATCGTCAGATATCTATCTTGTTTTATCTAATATTAATACTGTATTTAATAGTAAATAATGGTAAATAAACAAATAACGTGAGAAAGTGAAACAAGTAAATCAATAATCAAGTAGCTAAATTAATGAAAAAGGAGCTGGATAGGCTACACAGTGGTTTGTAAGAGATTATCCATTTTACAACACAAACTGGAGGTGCAGCAGTTTACTAAATTTCTGCAGTTTGATATAGCTGTCTACAGAACTTAAAGATCTCACTCTTCTTTCGTTTTCTTTCTTGCTGCATTAAATATGAATTTGCAATTATGTAATTCTGGTCGGCCCTCGTGAGCTAATCGCACAGCTGAGGCAGGGCTACGAACTGATTGTCCTATTTCCCCTCACCACGCCAACCGGGCGATCAGTTCTAGATCTGTTTCAGCTGTGCGATTAGCTAATGAGGGCCGACCAGAATTACTGACATGCCAGAAATTCATCCGATCGCCGCTCGTTTCTCCCTGTACACTGGACAAATATGGGATGATTTTACTATCAAAATGATTAATAAATGCATGCACAATAATCCATGAACTTGATACATTTTGTAGATATTTTTACTGTCCACAAACAAATGCCTTTCAACTTGTGTGTGCTAAATACAGAATTGCATGAATGTGCAGCATTTTGTACAAATAGACAAAATTGTGAATGCAAAACTTCGATTTTGTATTAATGTTGGTCAGAATCTGTGCGTGCAACGAGATGTGCTTTTGTGGATCCGGTGCCGCGCATGCATTCATTGACTCGTATGAATCAAATAGGATCGACTCACAAACGAGTCAATGAATGCATGCGCGGCACTGGATCCACAAATGCACATCTTACTCGTTGCACGCACAGATGAATAATTTTGATTCTAAAATCACGCAAACACCTCACAACAAACGATGCACGACAAAGCTGAAAATCGTCCCGACCCATATAAGGTTTGCACGAGTCAGAATTCGACTCAAAATCGGACGAAAATTGCACCGTGTATGCCCAGCTTAAGAAATAAAGATTAATAAAAAAATATGATAGGGTTTGGTTTGGTGAAAAACAAACGTCTCGGTTACTTATGGTAACCCTCGTTCCCTGAAGGAGGGAACGGAGACGTACGTCGGACGTACCGACGAATTGGGATCACTTCTGGGAGCCCCTATCAGCTTCGAGCTATCTAGAACCGGCCAATGGACAATTGGCGTGCGAGATTTGCATCTCGCGCCCCGCCCCGCGGGTATAAACAGGAAGCGAGAGCGAATGCACGCTGTTTTTCACTGAGGAGCCACACGTAATGGCTCAACCTGCAGTGATGGTACAGCAACTGTGGCGACGGGACGTACGTCTCTGTTCCCTCCTTCAGGGAACGAGGGTTACCATACGTAACCGAGACGTTCCCATTCAGTCGGTCACGTTCGACGTACGTCGGACGTACCGACGAATTGGGATCCCCTATGGAAAACGCCATAGTTACTGCCACTTCCAGCGCCCAGCGATGAGCCCCTCAGACCCCGATCTGATGCGGGCGGGAAAGTTCATGCAGGGAGAGTCCAAGCTGCTGTTCCGCAAGACCCATTCAGCTGACTGTATTGGATAACGCTGGGAAAGCGTGCCTGTGAAGGCAGCTGCGGAAGCCACATCATGCCCAGAGGGAGTAAACATGTGGAGAATACACGTATGGGCTGGCTGTGGGCAGCACAACATACGGAAGTCCCAGGGGTGGCCCCGGCCAATTCGTGGAGGGGGACAACACGTACCTGGGACGGCAGAGGAGACTCTGCCGAGGGAAAGACACGGGCTCGCCGTAGGGAGCCGTACCGTGGAAGAATACACATATGGGACCGCCGTGGGGGTCACTACATATGGAACCCAGCCTAACACAAGTTCCACCAATGCATACGAGTGTTAGACCTGGCGTCGAACGCTCCGCCACGTCCGACTGCCGTGGGTTGCGGAGGACTCAACAGGGTTCGCCGATCCGGGGAACTCGACTGGAGCAAATAAGCGCACGCATCCGTCTACCATAGGGGAGAGAAGGGCGCAGCAAGCCGACACTAGAACGGGGACTTCGGTGTTACTGACTATGGGAAGTGAGCACACAGGAAGAAACCGGCTCTACACGGAGGCTATAGAATCTAGCGAACGTGTTAGGTGTCGCCCAGCCCGCAGCTCTACAAATATCTGTCAGCGAGGCGCCACGAGCCAGCGCCCAGGAAGAGGCAACACCCCTAGTGGAGTGGGCTCTTAACCCGAGCGGGCAGGGCACGTCTTGGGACTGATAAGCCAAGACGATGGCATCCACTATCCAGTGGGCCATCCTCTGCTTGGAGACAGCCTTTCCCTTCTGCTGTCCTCCGTAACAGACGAAGAGCTGCTCTGAGGTCCTGAAGCTTTGCGTTCTGTCCACGTAAGTCCGGAGAGCACGGATGGGACAGAGAAAAGCTAGGGCTGGGTCTGCCTCCTCCGAAGGCAGCGCTTGCAGGCTCACCACTTGGTCCCGGAAGGGAGTAGTGGGAACCTTGGGCACATATCCAGGCCGGGGTCTCATGATCACATGAGAGTTACCGGGCCCGAATTCCAGGCACGATTTGTCGACCGAAAATGCCTGCAGGTCCCCTACCCTCTTGATGGAGGCCAACGCAGTCAGGAGTATTGTCTTTAACGACAAAACTTTCAACTCAGCTGACTGCAGAGGCTCAAAAGGTTCTCTCTGTAGTGCAGTTAGCACCAGAGTTAAGTCCCAAGAGGGTATGGAGGGAGGACGAGGTGGATTTAATCTCCTCGCTCCCCTAAGGAACCTGACGATCAGATCGTGCTTACCTAGAGATTTTCCATCTACGAGCTCATGATTAGCGGCGATAGCGGCGACATAGACCTTGAGGGTGGAGGGAGACAGCCTTCGCTCCAACCCATCCTGTAGAAAGGTAAGCACAGATGCGATCGAATATCTTCAGGGGTCTTCTCGGCGAGAAGAGCACCAATCGACGAACAGGTTCCACTTCAACGCATAGAGGCGCCTCGTAGAGGGGGCTCTAGCGGAAGTGATGGTGTCAACTACCGCTTGCGGTAGGTCACCTAGAACCTCCGCGTCCCGTCCAGGGACCAGACATGGAGTTTCCAGAGGTCTGGACGCGGGTGCCATAGGGTGCCCCGTCTCTGAGTCAGGAGGTCCTGCCTCAGAGGAATGGGCCAGGGAGGTGCTGTCGCAAGGAGCACTAGTTCCGGGAACCAAGTCCGGTTGGGCCAATACGGAGCGACCAACAGGACCTGCTCCTCGTCCTCCCTGACTTTGTACAGTGTCTGCGCAAGAAGGCTCACTGGGGGAAACGCATACTTGCGTTCTTCCCGGGGCCAGCTGTGGGCCAGGGCATCCGACCCGAGGGTCCCCTCGGTCAAGGAATAAAACCACTGACAGTGGGTCGTCTCTGGGGAGGCAAACAGGTCTACCTGTGCGGCCCCGAAACGACTCCAGATTAGCTGGACCGCCTGGGGATGGAGTCGCCATTCTCCCGGAAGCACCTGCTGACGTGACAGCTCGTCGGCCGCACGATTGAGCAGGCCCGGAATGTGAACAGCACGAAGCGACCTCAGATGCTTCTGACTCCATAAGAGGAGATGGCGGGCGAGTTGCGACATGCGACGGGAGTGTAGACCACCCTGTTTGTTGATGTACGCTACGGCCACAGTGTTGTCCGTCCGGACCAGAACGTGCTTGCCTCTGAGCGGCACTTTGAAGAGGCTGAGTGCAAGACGAACTGCTAACAACTCGAGGCAATTGATATGCCATTGCAGTTGAGGCCCCGTCCACAGACCCGAAGCTGCAAGCCCGTTGTACGTGGCACCCCAACCCGTGGATGAGGCATCCGTGGAGACAACGGAGTGCCTGGACACTTGTTCTAGGGGAACTCCCGCCCGGAGAAACAAAGGGTCTGACCACGGGCCGAAGGTTTGGCGGCACCTCGGAGTCACTTGAACACGGAGGGATCCGCTGTGCCACGCCCATCTCGGGACTCGATCGTGTAGCCAGCGTTGAAGCGGTCTCATATGAAGCAATCCGAGCGGCGTTACTGCGGCTGCGGATGCCATATGCCCCAGGAGCCTCTGAAAATGTTTCAGTGGTACCGCTGTCCTGCATTTGAACGAATTCAAGCAGTTCAACACTGACTGGACGCACTCCTCGGTGAGGCGCGCTGTCATGGCGACCGAGTCTATCTCCATACCAAGAAAAGAGATCCTCTGTGTAGGACAGAGTTTGCACTTCTCCCAGTTGACCCGAAGTCCCAACTGGCTGAGGTGACTGAGCACCTTGTCCCTGTGTTCGCACAACTGCTCCCGCGACTGGGCAAGGATCAGCCAGTCGTCGAGGTAGTTGAGGATGCGAACGCCATGCTCTCTCATGGGAGCAATGGCCGCCTCCGCAACCTTCGTAAAGACGCGGGGCGACAGGGACAGGCGTTCGCCTACAGTCGTGAAGTGAACGCCCCTGAACTTGTCACTCGGCCGGTTTCTGGCAGAAAAAGGTGCCGTCCACGACCTCGTGAGCTCCTCATGCACCTCTGGGAAGAAAGGTGTCGGGGCAGGACGCTGAGAACCAGCGCGACCCACCCCGAGGAACCAATCGTCCAACCTAGAGGGTTTGGGACACGGTGGAGGGTTCCACTCGAGCCCAACCCTTTCGGCGGCCCGGGCAAGCATAGCAGCCATCTCAGGGTCCGGGGCAGCCGTAGCCACTCTCCCAGAGGGAGGCAGTACAACTGACCCTTCATCCCCCGAGGACTGAAACTCCCCCTCCGATGCAGCGATCGACATCTGTTCGTCCGCTGGAGCTCCAAAAGTCACCACTGGTCTCCCGTGGGATGGTCCAGCGGGTTCTCTCGGAGGCTCAACTGGCTGCGGAGCTGAGGGATTAGGGGCCTGCGGAGGATCGCTCGGCAGGTTTGCCCTAAACGTAATCCTCAGATCACCCTGGCCATCCAAAGAAGCAGGTCCACCCGGGTTAGGGGTAGACCTAGTTCGTGGGATGGGTAAGGGGACTCCCCCAGCCCGGGGGTAGGAGAGTCTCGATCTAAGCTCCGAGATAGTCATGTTCCCGCAGTGGGAACATGAACTATCCACAAACGCCGCCTCAGCGTGCTGTGTGCCCAAACACGTGAGACAGCGACTGTGACCGTCAGCAGGGGACAGGGAACGACCGCATCCAGAAACGCACGGGTGGTAAGACATCTTGAAAAAGACGGCACGTCACCCGTGAAGCTCTTTTTGTGAGGAAAACGCTCTGTGCTGAAGCACTCAGGGGAACCGCGACAGCGCACGGGATTGTAGTGCAGCCCGTGCCGGTACTCAGACAGGAAAACGCCCTACCCAGACCAACGGGGTTGCTGTGATAACAGCAGTTTTCTCTGTTATCTCAGAGGCAGCTGGATGAGTCAGCGCGGTCCCGCTGAAAGGTGCCGTTTCTCCAACACGCGTCCTCCTCTGGTTCTCTCCGGTCCTTGTAGTCTTTGCTTGATAGCAGCGAAAATACTCGTCGTAAGATGAGTGAGTCCTTCATATGCCTGTGTGGCTCCGAAGTGAAAGACAGCGTGCATTCAACAGTAATATTAACAATATGCCTACAAATAATAATCAACTGGTTCGTCCCATTGAGTTAAATTTATGGTAGGAGTTCTTTGTTAATCCACACACTCGTTGGAGGAGATTCTTACTTTGAGGAGAATGAATGTGCTCACATTTCACAGAAATGTACCCAATTGATTTGGATTTGCTTTAACATGTTGAATGATGGGACAGATAGATTGACAGTAAGCCTCACCAGTGGAGAATTAAGCTGACCAAAAATCAACATTGATTCAATGTTTGTCTTTTCAATACTGAAAAGCATGGAATTATCAACATTGATCCAATATTATTTAGCACTGCATTTTCAACATTGGTCCACTATTTATTTTGCATCGAATTTTCAACATTGATCCAATATTATTTAGCATTGACATTTCAACCTCAACCACATTGATGATTCTGATGGAATTTCAACATTGACTCAATGTCACAACGCTATCTGTGTCTCCTTTAAATCACACTGGGACACACAGTGTTTCACGAGATGGATATACAAACCGGCAAGCTGTTAACTGTTTAGCACAGGGAAGATATAGCTTCGAATTACAGTGGAACACGCACTGAATTAATAGCTATAAATACATATAGGGCCTTAATAAATCGATCAAGGAACACGCTTGATCTGACCGCGCTGTGAGGAGATTATTCCTCGCAGGGTATTCCACTTTATGCAGTTTAAGTTTGTTCAGTTCTCTGGCTGACTGATATACGTATAGCTATTTAATGACACTGGAACACGCAATGACATCAATTCGGCTATAAACGAGGCATTCTAGAAATTAAGGAACATGCTTAATTCTTACCTTATCGTATAGTGTGAGATCTCAGATCTTAAATTACTTTAATGCAGTCTTAGAACAGGGACAGACTTGGGTTAACGTTACACAGCGTTCTGCATTCATTCAACAGGCTTTCAAATAGGCGCGCACACTTGCGTCACTCGAGCGCGCGCACACACAGACCCGTCTAGTGGGTCTGATCTCTCATAATGTAATTCAAAGATAAATTCTTGATATATATGCTTATAATTTAGGTTAAACTGCCCGCATTCTCCACCAATAAATACGACTATGAGTCAGATAAAATAATAACTCAACGGGGAATTGAATTAAAATAAAAGAGACTCGAATTACACTATAATTTATAAATAATTCAGAATTAATGTTTACACCTTAACTTATTCGTCCGCCGATGTGTAAGAACTTAAAGGGGACTCTGTTAAAGGGAAACATGTCTATTTAGCTCAAATTAATGAATTCATAGGGAATTTTGAGAGTCTATTTATTTTACAGCCTAGAAAATGACTCTTCCAGCGTTCATTTGAACGGGCCGTAAATATCAACTCTGCAGCGGATATTAATATCCGAACAATAGTGAAACACTATTTAACAGCCAGGTAACTTAGATCGGCAGTTCAAGACATTAAATTCATAAGCACATAACACAAGAACAGTTATCCTTGAATACAAACGGAACTTTATTGATTACTCTAACACATCAAACTAATATCTAACATAAACACACGCACTCGCACATTCACACACGTTGCAGAAAGGAAGGTGAGGAAAAGAATAAGTTTTAAGAGAGAGAAAATATGAAATCCCAGGCAATATGCATTTATGACACATGACCTGAAGAAACCATTGATCAGTAATTTAACCTCCTATCGTTTCTTAGGCAGGGTTATTACATTTGATCTAATGCACCAGTTCAGCTCGGAATCTAGAGGTATTACTTGCGTTTGTGTGTCATCTCAGACAGGGGATTCTCTTTCCCCGCTAGAGAGGGGTTTGGGTCTTTGATTCACTGAAGGGCTGGTCGGGTCTTTGATCGACATCTTGGGAAGCCAATCACGTGGCGTGTTGGCTGGATGGAAGTCTTGTGGGCGTTGTTTGAAGTTGAAGCGCGCTGTCGGAGACTCGTTGAGAATCTTTTGCGGCGAAACTTAACAGAACCCGAGACTTAACGGAAAGAAAATAAACTTTAAGTAAAAGAAAGGAAAGTGAGAGAAGAGCAGATGGCCTGAATGAAATCATTGTTTAACCCATTTTCTCTGATCTTGGTCTGACACGATCGTCTGATAGTCTCCTGGGAGCTCTCCGTTCAGAACTCAATCTGGTCAACTCTGAACAACTCTGAACTGCGAACCAACTTGAACTCAACTCTTCGTTCGTGTTCTGAGATTAAACTCAAATATTTGCCCATCCCCTGGATGGGTTCTGGCCAATTAGGGTTCAGGGGTGACTGTGTCTCCACCCCTCCCATAAAATTGGGTTATCTATAGAATTTAGTTTCCTGCTCTTAAGCAGAGAGTAAATTTAGACCTAATTTCTTACTATAAGGACATGATCAATTCTATAAAGATTTCATTCAGATCATCTGTTGGATTATACCCATACGAACACAAAAATATCAAAACACAGTGCCTTTTCATCCACTCATTCAATAGTTACATAATTGCATGAATTGGGAGTGATATACATGCATAATAGTCACGTGTATTCAGTTGTAAACACACTAACAATAATCAGTAATTTCATGCACTCCATATGTAACAGTTTCTGTGAGTTTGCTTGAAGTTTTAGCTGTGTCACGTGGAGTTCATTTACTGGTCATTGAAAAGACAGAGATCTGGTTTGTTTCTTTGTCTTGTGATCAAAATGAGTCCTCTGTCCTCTTTAACTAAGTTTGGACAAAACTAGTAGCTCCGGGCAGAATGGAGCCTCCGTGATAGATGGTCGATTTCCTGGGGTCTGGAGCTGAATTGAGCTTTGTGAAGGGGATGTTCATTTGATCGAATCATTTGGAAGATTCATTAAACTATGTGTCTGCGTCCACAATTCCTACAGACGCTACATTAGTAATTAAATTTATTTGGATATTTAGTTGAAAATTTTGTGTCCCCAACTGAGCAAGCCAAGCCAAAGGCGACAGTGTCAAGGAACCAAAACTCCATCAGGTGGAGAAAAAAACCTTGGTAGAAACCAGGCTCAGTTGGGGTGCCAGTTCTCCTCTGGCCAATTAACAAACATCCATCCATCCATCCATCTTCTTCCGCTTATCCGGGGCCGGGTCGCGGGGGCAGCAGTCTAAGCAGAGATGCCCAGACTTCCCTCTCCCTAGACACTTCCTCTAGCTCTTCCGGGGGGACACCGAGGCGTTCCAAGGCCAGCCGGGAGACATATTCCCTCCAGCGTGTCCTCGGTCTTCCCCGGGGCCTCCTCCCGGTTGGACATGCCCGAAACACCTTCCCGGGAAGGCGTTCAGGAGGCATCCGGAACAGATGCCCGAGCCACCTCAGCTGTCCCCTCTCGATGTGGAGGAGCAGCGGCTCTACTCCGAGTTCCTCCCGAGTGACTGAGCTTCTCACCCTATCTCTAAGGGAGCGCCCAGCCACCCTGCGGAGAAAGCTCATTTCGGCCGCCTGTATCCGGGATCTTGTCCTTTCGGTCATGACCCAAAGCTCATGACCATAGGTGAGAGTAGGAACGTAGATTGACCGGTAAATCGAGAGCTTCGTCTCACGGCTTAGCTCTTTCTTCACCACGACAGACCGGTACATTGACCGCATTACTGCAGAAGCTGCACCGATCCGTCTGTCAATCTCCCGTTCCATCCTCCCCTCACTCGTGAACAAGACCCCTAGATACTTAAACTCCTCCACTTGGGGCAGGAACTCTCCACCAACCTGGAGTGGGCAAGCCACCCTTTTCCGACTGAGGACCATGGCCTCGGATTTGGAGGTGCTGATCCCCATCCCAGCCGCTTCACACTCGGCTGCAAACCGTCCCAGTGCATGCTGAAGGTCCTGGTTAGAAGGGGCCAACACGACAACGTCATCCGCAAAGAGCAGAGATGAAACCGTGTGGTCCCCAAACCTGACACCCTCCGGCCCTTGGCTGCACCTAGAAATTCTGTCCATAAAAATTATGAACAGAACCGGCGACAAAGCCCTGCCGGAGTCCAACATGCACCGGGAACAAGTCTGACTTACTGCCGGCAATGCGGACCAAACTCCTGCTTTGGTCATACAGGGACCGGACAGCCCTCAGCAAAGGACCCCGGACCCCATATTCCCCCAGCACTCTCCACAGGACGCCGCGAGGGACACAGTCGAATGCCTTCTCCAAATCCACAAAACAAATGTGGACTGGTTGGGCAAACTCCCATGAACCCTCCAGCACCCTGTAGAGGGTATAGAGCTGGTCCAGTGTTCCGCGACCAGGACGAAAACCACACTGTTCCTCCTGAATCCGAGGTTCCACTATCGGCCGGATTCTCCTCTCCAGTACCCTGGCATAGACTTTCCCGGGGAGGCTGAGAAGTGTGATCCCCCTATAGTTGGAACACACCCTCCGGTCCCCCTTCTTAAAAAGAGGGACCACCACCCCGGTCTGCCATCCCAGAGGCACTGTCCCCGACCGCCACGCGATGCTGCAGAGGCGTGTCAGCCAAGACAGCCCCACAACATCCAGAGACTTGAGGTACTCAGGGCGGATCTCATCCACCCCCGGTGCCTTGCCACCGAGGAGTTTCTTGACCACCTCGGTGACTTCAGCCCGGGTGATGGACGAGTCCTCCTCTGAGCCCCCAGCCTCTGCTTCCTCAATGGAAGACGTGACGGCGGGATTGAGGAGATCCTCGAAGTATTCCTTCCACCGTCCGACAACATCCCCAGTTGAGGTCAACAGCCGCCCATCGCCACTGTAAACAGCGTTGGTAGGGCACTGCTTCCCCCTCCTGAGGCGCCGGACGGTTTGCCAGAATCTCTTCGAGGCCAGCCGATAGTCCTTTTCCATGGCCTCACCGAACTCCTCCCAGGCCCGAGTTTTTGCCTCCACGACCACCCGGGCTGCAGTCCGTTTAGCCTGTCGATACCTGTCAGCTGCCTCAGGAGTCCCACAAGCCAGCCAGGCCCGATAGGACTCCTTCTTCAGCTTGACGGCATCCCTTACTTCCGGTGTCCACCACCGGGTTCGGGGATTGCCGCCTCGACAGGCACCGGAGACCTTGCGTCCACAGCTCCGAGCAGCCGCTTTGACAATGGAGGTGGAGAACATGGTCCACTCGGACTCAATATCTCCAGCCTCCCTCGGGATCCGGTCGAAGCTCTGCCGGAGGCAGGAGTTGAAGATCTCTCTGACAGGAGACTCGGCCAAACGTTCCCAGCAGACCCTCACAGTACGTTTGGGTCTACCGAGTCTATCCAGCTTCCTCCCCCGCAATTAACAAACAGTGTATGATTATTATTCTGGTAACTTTACAGGTCAGAGGTCATATTAAATCGAAATATTCGAAAGATCACTGTAGCGTCTGGAGTCGCTCTTGACATGAGAGAATGTCGTTCGAGAAACACCAGAGATGCAGATCTTTTGCACAGCTCTGCCTATGAATTAGTATTAGCATATAAATGAGTGTAGTGGTGCCAGTTGAGGCTGGCCAAATGGCCGCACTATCACCCTTACGACCAGCAGAGACAACGCAGGCCGTGCCGTTATCACCTTGTGAGGAACTTCAAATAGATTCCTATCACACACACACACACAGACAGACACACACACACACACACACACACACACACACACAGACACACACACACAAGTATTCCTCTTCATATTAGCCTTTAATTTAACCATCCCAGAAATATATGTGATGACCCTTGTGTTATATGTATGTTGACCACAAAGTACATATTTGTATGTGTGTGTGATGTTAATCCTAAATGCTCAAAATGGCTCTGTAAAAGAGATACACTGTCTTTCATGCATTTAAACACAGGCATGTTTGATGTCTAAAGGTTTCTCTTTCTTTGTCCCAGTCAGTGGTGCATAGTAGATGATTATGAGATGTACCTTTTAGTAGGTTTAGCCCTTTTTGAGCGAAACCTTACTCATTTGGCTGCCAGCGAGAACATTCCAGTGAGTGATAAAAGTCCGAACAAAGGGATTTTCCCGCCTCCAATCCACATCTATGATTGGTCATCTCAGAGAAGATGGGCGTGGGGTTAGTGGACTTTAAAGGACAATAACCCGAGCACATCAGGTCAGTCAACTTGCAAGGACCCAGACGAGACAAATTTCCTTTTCCTCCCATCTCATCAGCGCAGTCAGCGGACGCACTTAGCTGGACGAGATGAACTTTCCCTTCCAAGACGCTCCCTTCCCAAACACCTTTAAAACTCCCGCGGACCAACGAAGCTCCGGAAGAACCAAACGGAGAGAGCACTTCAGCGCACGAACACACTGAGAAACGCCAACGCACGCATCTTGCTTTACACAACACCAAGAAACCATGCAAGTATCAATTCTACCGAAATTTAGATGCGTTTTAAGATTGTACCCCTGTTTAAGGTGATATGGTTCTTGCTGGCTCTAGTGGTTTTGTCTGGGAAAGTGTACCCTGCTTCATTTCCCTTCTCCTCTGTCCTTCCTCTATTTCTATCCTTTCCATCCTCCTCTTTACTTTCCACTATTCTGTAAATACATGTATTCTTTATTTAGTCATATGTAATCGTAGTATTAGTCTTTATTAAAACCATGATATCCACGTTTTGATTCTCATTGTCTTGCTCACAGAACACAGGTCCCTTTAATGTCAGATCTAAGCTACGAGCTCTTATAAGCATCGTTGAATGCTTTAATTAATACCATAACTCGGAAAGTTTGTCCTTTGTGGCCAGAGGGATAAACTTCCCGAAAATTGGGTAGGAAGAATAGACCTAGTGAGTGGATAAAGAATTACAGCTCGTTCTTTAAACGGAACGAAGAGGAATTTGAATCAGCTCCCTAGAGGTTATTCTGTGATTATTTAATATAGATATATCTGTAGTTAATTACAATAAATTGTTGTTAACTATATATATATATATATTATATATTGCATAAATACCGAGGTTAGGTATTCCCATCTTGGGTGATTTTGGAGATTTGTGATTAGATTATAACCCGTTATGATTGCTCATAAATCCCTAAATATTAATACCCACAATTCCCTATTGAGCTAATTTTTAATTTAAATATATATGTAACCCTAAGACGCTACATATTTTTGGTGGAGAATATTTCGAGCACATTCTAAACTCTGTTTTGTGAGCAACTTTGTCAATTTTATGTGTATATTATTTGTGTTAACTGTTGTCTTGTATGCGCGCTTCAGTGAGACAAGTCGCAATCGCGAACTCACGTATCTGTAACTGAAAAGCCCAAAGCTCATTTCAGTTAGTCATATGTTAACAGCGTCTATTTTGGTCAAACATTTTAGTCACTGTAAATTGTTAAAAAGAAACTGCAGTTCATAATATTAAAAATGTCTCTGTAAAGGGAAAGAAACTTCTTTTGCAGAACATTTTAATATTATCAATTCCACCTGTTAGAACGAAGAAATCTTCTTTCAGCGTGATGATAAATTCCACCTGTTAGAACGAAGAAGTCTTCTTTCAGCGTGATGATATAACGATTTGAGCGTGTTCCTCTTATTAGTTTTATAAAAGGCCTTATCAATCGCCAGATTTGAAATATTGCGTGTCCAAATATTATTCAACTGAGCGATCTCACCCCCTTAGGTGGAGTTTTGGCATAGCTAACCAGAACGCACACCTTGCACAAATCAACCAGAAAAAAACTGCTGGCCAGTATCTGCTTGATGTGTGAATGGGAGTATTTTATTTTAACCTTGATCACGTTAAAATTTGTTGCAGAGATAATACTCTGTTCTACATTTGTGTGTATATGCGGTAAATAAGTCCGGCCACACACTCTGTGCTTCAAATTGGCACGAAGGAAATTTGGAAACAAATTCCCTTCACACTTGTGATTGCAGTTAAATCGCTGCATTAGGAAGCTAGACCCTCCCCATTGTCGGACGCTCAAGCTTCAAACCATCTAATTTGTGGGTAATGTAATACCTCAGAGTAACACAAGGGGGCAGCCCGCTAGGTGTGCTGCACCTCTCAAATTACCCACGCCTGACTCCACTACGCCATCTTGTGGACGTCTGCAGATGTGTTCCTTATTAAACTCTCTCAAGCGAACTCTCGTTATTTTATTTGTTTACTATTATAATTATTTTCATTTATTTCCTGTTATTGCTATTGTTTGATACCATTCGATCTTTCGGATTCAATGACTTCTCACACTTATTAAAATTTGGTTTAAACAAAGTTTGAATTTGAATTTAAATTAAGTTCTCCTTTCAGCCAGTGATGCTACCTAAGGGGAATAAGCCCCTTTTGTGACATCTTCTGCTAAGTCAGTTTCCCTTTCTTTCTCATTGTTTCAATTTGAGTTATTTTTGCTTGTCTGTTCTTTTCTTTCCTTTTTCTTTTATCAATTGGTTTCTTCCATTGCATACCAGTCTGATACCCTGCACTTATTTAAATTTTGGTTTAAACAAGTTTGAACCTGAATTTAAATTAAGCCTTCTCTTTTCAGCCTGCGACAGCCACTTATCAGTAGCACGCCCCCTGCTGGGCACTCTCATAAGTGGGCTTTCCTCTCTCTCTTCTCCTTTGGCTCCATTTCTGAATAGATTAATTTAATTAATTCTATTTCTCCCTTTTTCAAGGTTGTTCTGATAATTACCAACATTATCATAATTTTATGTTTTAGTACTATTTATTGAATAGTCTTTTACCTCACTCACTTTACAGAATTATTTGAACTTGGTTCAAACAAGTTTAAGCTTAAGCTGATGTCACGTTTTCCTTGTTAGCCATTTATATATTCACAGGTAGTACCTCCCCTAGTGCTTGTGGCGAATTTCCGGTTGTCTTCTGGCTGGGTTCCGGTGAGTGGAGTCACCTGGCCTGCGTAACTGACACCGGTCGTGTGTGAATCACAGACACCTCTGTCTCCGTACCATTGGCGGCGGCACGCAGCAGACTAAGCATTTCGGGCACTCCAGGGAGAAGTCAACGAGTCCAACTGAACCGCTCAAGGGCATTTTGGTTAATTACTCTGATCCTCCGTTTGGACTCCAAAGGGATTTCAGAGGAAACCCAATTTCAACCCTTCAGTCTGGCCGTTGACCAAACTTACCTGAGTGCTGCCCAGTCATGCTAAAAGTCACACGCTGTTTGAGTGGGCGCACCGTGGTACCAAGGGACAAGGATCTGGGAACACCGCGGTCGAGTGTCCAGGGACCGCCGGCGAGATTGACCTCACCATCGGTTCTCACCTGAAGCGACCCCGATTCACCCCAGGCATAGTAAGTTAAACAAGCCCATTCACTTATTGCAAGCCCTAGAATATACATATTCCCGGTCACTTAAGTGTTTGGCCACACCTTTCTTTTTTTGTAAGCCATACCTTTCCCCTAGGCTTTATAGCTCAACAGCGCCCCCTCACTCGTTGGCCCTGTCGTAAACCCTAGCATTGGTATTAAGCTTAGAGCCTTTCCATTTCTATCTCTTCTCATGTTCTCATTTTGTTTTATTTCATGCCTTCTTGGTATTCTTGGTTATTTTGCGCTTTTCTACTCTACCGTTCTGTTGTTTTGTTTCTTCCAGTTCACCTAAAGACAGAACCTATGAGAGCCATCAAGGAAAGCTGAATAATAGATTGACGATCAGCAGCCAGTGTCAGTAAATGACCCACTAGGCTACCGCACTGTCAAAATTGTTATTTAAATCTAACACTCACCCACACAAATCGGCCCCACCTGGCCGCTCACGGCAAAGACAACAGGTGCACGGCCTAGATTCCACTAACTGTCTGCACCAGTTAGTCCAAAATTGCACACACAATTAAATAGTCACATATGGCTATAAGCACTACACCCTATACGGACTTGCATTGGCCTCTTTTGTGTTGTCTCTCTCTTGCCCACAGTAAGCGGTGTGTCCCGTTCATCCAGCCCCACCGTCACTGGGATCACGTCGAGACCTGATCGAGCACCAGGACGACTGCGTTCCTGCCTAAAGCCACGGTGACCTGCAGCCCCTGAGCCAAGAACGGCAGCGTTGAAGCTCCATGCTGAGGAGGCCCGTAGGAACCAGGACCACGCGCAGAGTCAACTAGATCAGCTACTCCTCGAGACCCAGGACCGACGCGGACGGAAGGACGGAACGGACCTACAACTTCGGGAGGAAGTTGAGAGACTCCAAAATGCCCCGGCAGAACTTCGTGTAGAGACAAGCACAGAGAGCAGTTGGAGAAAGAATCCGAAGAGGAACCAAAAGAAAAACTCCAACAAGGTGAAGTTCTCCTAACAAGAGCAAAGATTGAACTGAAAGAAAGAGACAGCAAGGCCAAAGCTTGTGAAACCCACTTGCAAACGGCCCATGCCAAGGTCCAAGATTTGGTTCAACAAAAAGACCATTCAAGACAAAGAACTTGAAACTGTTCACGGAGAACTGAAGTTCACATGTACACTGCACAGTGAACAGCAAGGGGAAACACACACCACACGGTTTCCCCTGACAAGTGGGCCAAGAAACCCCCAGCCAAGAGTTCCAAGCTCAAAAGGGGTGTGAAAGCCCACTGCCCAAGTTGTCACCAGCCAGCAGCCAAGAGCCCCCACCAGCAGCAAAGGGGGTGGGAGCCAATCCAGAGAATCGTGCTCACACACACCATGGCTTCCCAAGAACTCTACAAGCTGGCCAGAAACCTCCCAACTTTCACCCCAAACCCTGCAGGAAGCCAAGACGCGCACGCCTACCTGCAGGATATGAACTTTCACTTGCAACCTGTGGCTAACGTGACCGCATGGAACCAATTAGGTCTACTCCGAGGTACGTCCAGCCATGCGGCGTGGCATTTCCTTGATCGGCAACCTGAGACCGTAAAGCTGGACTACCAACAGCTACGGGACTGCCGACCAAAAAGACTGTTTCTGAAAAGACTGTGAGAAATCCAATGGTTTGCCCTGTCTCTGATCACCGTTCAGAGCTGGCTCCAGGGGGCGCCCTGCAACAACATAGTGACAGACTTTGTAACCGTCAAGACCGTTCCAAGCCAGCAGAGAGCAGCGCAACCGGCATGGTGCCCGTCTTAAGCACCTGTCCGAGCACTCTGAAAGACTCTGAGACAAGCCACGTCTGAGCACTAACCAAAGCCAGACGGTGCAGCTTCGTCTGAGTCAGCAGAGATCCTGAGGAGTCTGAAAGAACTTCTCGCAAGGGAGACAAGAAGGACAGGCCAGACACCTTACGACTGTGACCAAGACCGGCACCCAACGTCCTTTCTGACTGCTCTCCGACTGAACCAAGCACTGCACAAACCACAGTCCAAAGATCCAGAGACTTCATCACCAAGTGACAGCATCGCTCAACCCCCTTAGCTGACAGCTGCACTTCCTGAACAATCGAACTCTGAAATCCAAAAATGTGAGTTAAATGTGCAGTCATACAGCCAAAATGAGATCCAACTTGAACAGATAGCTCCCATCCAGCTAACGATGGGCCTAATGAGTCTGGTACACCCAGTGTACATCTAACCAATGGACACGTACCCCTTTCTCTTCGGCAAAGATCTGCTAAATCGTTTTGAGCCCCTACTAGACTTCAAACAGCTAAAGATTTGGGCTCAAGTACGAGAACATCTGCCTCTCCAGCCACTCAGATCACCTGAGCCAGACTGTTAGGTCACAGAGGTCAAGAGAAATCTTGCAACCAGCCGCAAGAACACTGTCTCAGCACCAGAGCAAAGTTCAAGCTCGCTACTCTGCACTTTTCAACTCACCAGAGACTCTGACTTTCACTGCCCCAAGGTCATGACCGACCTCCAGCTGAATGATGGAACAACTACAGACATCATACTCTCACTTTGGGCAGACAACTCAGCCATCAGTCTAGCACTGTTCAAAGCCCTCATGAAAGACACATCCAACCTTCCATCTGCAAGCAAGTGCACCCACTGCCCGTTGGACTCCTGCCTAACAACCATGGTAACTGTCAAGGGCACCTGCACTTTGAACTTGAATTGGAACGATCAGTGCCTCACACACTACATCCTGGTCCTTCCGGATCCACTGCATAACGTCTACATAGAAGCAGACCCCTTGATTCGCCTCAAGGCTCATGTGGACTTTACAAATGAGGTAATGTGAGCCCCACTGACATCACAGCCCCCTGTGGTTCCTGCCAAGCCTGAAAACCTCCTGCCAGGCCAGACCATTCCAAGAGTCTGTACTTTAATCAACGAACAGGATACTGCAGCACCAGCTGTCTTTCACCTTCTGCAACCGACAGCATACTTTCACAAGGTGCCTCAGACGACCGCATGACGGCAAACACATGCTGCATGAGAAAACAAACATTCTGGGGTATGCCTCTGACGCCCTCACAGCGCTAAAGCTTGTGATGCCACAGTGTCAAAAGGGGGGTAATGCTAAATGTATGCCCACAACGCACCATGTGCCGGACACCACGGTACCAGAGCCACAAGACACAGAAGCAAGTGGAATATTGGCCTGGCATGCAGCAAGTCGTGTCAGAGTATGTCAGAGAAGTGTCTGGTTTGCTGACAATTCTAACCGGCAAACCCAAACCCCAGAGCCCCTGCAACGCAGAAGAGTGGTCATACGTCCAAATAGACTGGGCGGGATCCCTTCCTAGATCGACGAGGGACCACAAGTACTCCCTCACAGTTGTATGCCAGTTCTCCAAGTGAGTAGAATGTCTTTGAGCACCCAACGACAAGTTGAACGAACCAATCGAGCTGGGGCTAGCATGCTGAGAAAGTATGTGTCTGCCAACCAGAAAGACTGGGATGTGAAACGTCCGTTGGTGCTCATGACCATCAGAGCCACCCCGCATGAATCAACTCATGTGTCTACTTTTGAACTTGTGACTGGGTGCCAGACGACCCTGCTGCATCAAACAAGAGACTCTAGCTTTGTCAGAACTTACACTGCTCACTCGCACATTGACGAACTACACCTGAAGTGGCTCAGACAGCTGTTGAACCATGAGAGCAGCTGGACAGATCAAGCTCAGGACCCATGCAGAACTGTCACTATGGCAAACGCCAAGTACCAGACAAACCACTGGGCAAAGCCATGGAGGACAGCGCGTCCAACCTGCGTACACCACAGGATGTCCCACAGCCGCCGGCAACAACGCCCTCTGCCAAACCCTTCACACAGGTGTCAAGCGGAGGCTGCACAAGGACAGCTGGACACTACTATCTCAGGGTCACAGGAGCTGCTGACACCAGCAAAATAGCCCCTGAACAGGACTCACCAGATGAGTACTGCAAAGGACAAGCTTCCAACTCCTTGCCACGCACAGCTCAGGCAAGCTCACAACAGCACTGCCACAAGAAGCAGAGCAGAACTCCGATCCTTCGGACTTCTCGTGACTGAGAGGCTAACAACTACCCGCTCCCCTCCTGTCACCAGCACTAGGTCAGTCTGAAACCCTCTTCAGGCCACACAGACCCCTTACCACTTCCTGAGACCACAAGCAGAAACCTGCGCCACACAGACAGACTTCAGGATGACGGGTGACGCACCCTCATGGCACCTGCTGCATCGACACCTGTTGCACAAGGTCAGAGACCTGAACTTGGCTACTGCCTGCCTTATCTGCAGTGGAGAGACCATCACTCCAGGGGACACAAACAACCAGAGTATGTGGATTCAAGTACCAAAGGGTGCCATCCTCCACCTCGATGATCTGGCATTGCACCTCCGCCCAAGTGAAGAGTACTGGTCAGAGCTGGAAACCCCATCCTTCTTCAAAAATCACAACTTCACTCTAGATCCAGAACTGGAACTGAAGATTGAGAAAGGGGGGGGGGGGGGTCCTAGCCAATTGACATCACCCTCATCGACGCGGCCCTCCAAGTACTGTCCCGGCTGCTCATCCTGACCAACTCCCCTGTTGGCCAGGCGCAGACCACAGCCGACACAGCGCTTTACCTCGCTACAGCTTTAGGCTACACCCTAACATTGGGCCTGGCTTTCATCCTATTCAAGAGAGTCCACGAGATGCGAAAGTCCATGACAAAGAACACAGCCTCTCTCTCCCTAGGATTCAAACGAAACCCACGGAAAAGAGGTACCAAGACAGACACAATGCCAAACCTCATCAGGATGGACCCTCAGCCTGAGGAACCAAAGGCTTGGAACGATTAGAAACCACCTGCCACTCGACCACCATGATCCACCTGCCATCTGACCATCATGATCCCACTCGACTACCATCCGATCAAAACGACAACTGTCATCCGACGAGGTCAACCGGACGTCGTCACATGACAAAGGGGGACTGTAGCGTCTGGAGTCGCTCTTGACATGAGATCAAAGTGGTGGGTCGTTCGAGAAACACCAGAGATTCAGATCTTTTGCACAGCTCTGCCTATGAATTAGTATTAGCATATAAATGAGTGTAGTGGTGCCAGTTGAGGCTGGCCAAATGGCCGCACTATCACCCTTACGACCAGCAGAGACAACGCAGGCCGTGCCGTTATCACCTTGTGAGGAACTTCAAATAGATTCCTATCACACACACACACAGACAGACACACACACACACACACACACACACACGCACACACACACACACACACACACACACACACACACACACACACACACACACACACACACACACACACACACACACACACACACAGACACACACACACACACACACACACACACACACACAAGTATTCCTCTTCATATTAGCCTTTAATTTAACCATCCCAGAAATATATGTGATGACCCTTGTGTTATATGTATGTTGACCACAAAGTATATATTTGTATGTGTGTGATGTTAATCCTAAATGCTCAAAATGGCTCTGTAAAAGAGATACACTGTCTTTCATGCATTTAAACACAGGCATGTTTGATGTCTAAAGGTTTCTCTTTCTTTGTCCCAGTCAGTGGTGCAAAGTAGATGATTATGAGATGTACCTTTTAGTAGGTTTAGCCCTTTTTGAGCGAAACCTTACTCATTTGGCTGCCAGCGAGAACATTCCAGTGAGTGATAAAAGTCCGAACAAAGGGATTTTCCCGCCTCCAATCCACATCTATGATTGGTCATCTCAGAGAAGATGGGCGTGGGGTTAGTGGACTTTAAAGGACAATAACCCGAGCACATCAGGTCAGTCAACTTGCAAGGACCCAGACGAGACAAATTTCCTTTTCCTCCCATCTCATCAGCGCGGCTCGCAGGCTTCGACCTGCGAGCCGGCGCGGTCCAGCCAAGCTGATGTTTCCTTTGAAGATCGACGCGCTCCGCGACGCGCTCCGCGACGCAGTCAGCGGACGCACTTAGCTGGACGAGATGAACTTTCCCTTCCAAGACGCTCCCTTCCCAAACACCTTTAAAACTCCCGCGGACCAACGAAGCTCCGGAAGAACCAAACGGAGAGAGCGCTTCAGCGCACGAACACTCTGAGATACGCCAACGCACGCATCTTGCTTTACACAACACCAAGAAACCATGCAAGTATCAATTCTACCGAAATTTAGATGCGTTTTAAGATTGTACCCCTGTTTAAGGTGATATGGTTCTTGCTGGCTCTAGTGGTTTTGTCTGGGAAAGTGTACCCTGCTTCATTTCCCTTCTCCTCTGTCCTTCCTCTATTTCTATCCTTTCCATCCTCCTCTTTACTTTCCACTATTCTGTAAATACATGTATTCTTTATTTAGTCATATGTAATCGTAGTATTAGTCTTTATTAAAACCATGATATCCACGTTTTGATTGTCATTGTCTTGCTCACAGAACACGGGTCCCTTTAATGTCAGATCTAAGCTACGAGCTCTTATAAGCATCGTTGAATGCTATAATTAATACCATAACTCGGAAAGTTTGTCCTTTGTGGCCAGAGGGATAAACTTCCCGAAAATTGGGTAGGAAGAATAGACCTAGTGAGTGGATAAAGAATATCAGCTCGTTCTTTAAACGGAACGAAGAGGAATTTGAATCAGCTCCCTAGAGGTTATTCTGTGATTATTTAATATAGATATATCTGTAGTTAATTACAATAAATTGTTGTTAACTATATATATATATATTATATATTGCATAAATACCGAGGTTAGGTATTCCCATCTTGGGTGATTTTGGAGATTTGTGATTAGATTATAACCCGTTATGATTGCTCATAAATCCCTAAATATTAATACCCACAATTCCCTATTGAGCTAATTTTTAATTTAAATATATATGTAACCCTAAGACGCTACATCTGAGTCATCACGCCGGAGACGGGTTTATTGAGGATGACATGTCGATTAACCAATTATTAAATAGGAATATTCGAAAGATCGGAGTCATCATGCCGGAGACGGGTTTATTGAGGATGACGTGTCGATTAACCCTCAGAGCCCGACGGCATCGCCCAAGACGTCACACGGCACCTCCGATAAATATCTATATTATTTCATGAAACTTTTATCGATTTTCTTACCGTTTTTTTTCAGCAGAAAGCTAACGAGCTAGCCATCACGGGGCTGTCTTTGATGTCTTTGTAGCCTTTACAGAAGGTTTTCTATCCAGCCTGGAACATGTGCATCTTTTTGGAGTTGTTCAGCAATAAATCAAAACGCTTACATCCAAGATATATCCACTTGATGTCCATAATTTATACATTTTCCGTCATTTTTGCCGCTAGCGCGATGCTAGCTGCCATTTTGGAAGAGGGTTTGACCAATGACAGGCTGATCCGTCATCCACGTTGGTGTGCGTCATTACGCATGAACCACAGCTCTGTTATTGTGGAGATAGAGAGACGCACGGCTAGTGTTGAGGAGAGAGAGAGAGAGACGTGCTGCAGTTTTGTGGAGAAAGTTTGAGGAAAAAGTTTGAGGAGAAAGTTTGAGGAGAAGTTCCTGATAGGAACTGTTTTGAGGCTTGGCACCAGTAAATATCCAAAATCCAAAGAGGCCAAAAGCGCCTGGACTTTTTTTGGAAAAATATGTAAATAGTTTTGGTTCTGTATAAGTTATCATGTTTATTCCTGAGTTCCAGGACTCCAAAGACTTGAAAAAACTGTTTTCCAGAGGAAATATGCTTAGCTTTTATTTATTTGTGTGTGTTTTCAATAAATATTTGAGTGATTCAATTTCCGTTTTATGTTTTCATTTGTCTTTATTGTCCCATAACTTATTTTACATTCAGGTGACATCAATACAACATAAATATACTGACAGTGCAACTTGTCTTGAAAAAAAAAGAGGTGTGTCAATTGTCTGTGCACAACAGGGTTGATGTTTTACAAGCTTTTTTAGTAAATAACACCAGGCGGAAAATTAATTGTAAAAATACCCTTAGGTCTTAAAGGGTTAAACAATTATTAAATAGGAATATTCGAAAGATCGGAGTCATCACGCCGGAGACGGGTTTATTGAGGATGGCGTGTCGATGAGGCAATTTCAGGTGGAGTCTAATTGACACAGTCTCTGCAGACACTTCAGGGATGGGTTGGTCATGTCTGGGCGCAGGTCCACCATTTGATCTGGACACAGCCCGGATCCGGCTGACTGCAGTAAACCTCGGGATAAGCAGAGAGACTAACATTAGCATAGATGCCATTCTTTTTTGAAGTAACGAGTACATCAGGTGTTATGGGAAGTGTTCCCGGTTCCGGCTGACCTAGCTAATGCAGCCTAACAATCATTTAATTGGAAAAAAAGACTTTTATCTGTGTCACAGGGTGTTTTGGTGACGGTTCATGTTCATTGTTCCTTGTTTTGTTTGTTCAAGTTTATCATGTTCTTGGTTATGTTTTAGTTTGTCATGTTCAGTCTTGTCATGCACTTCCTGGTTTTGTCATGTGATTCCCATGCCCTCATGTGTTGTGTCATGTCATTGGTTCATTGTCTCATCATTGTTCACAGGTGCCCCTTGTCTTGTCATTAGTCTGTGTGTATTTAAGCCCTCATGTTTTCCATGTGTCTTTGTCGAGTATTGTAAGTGTAACACTGCTGTAGGTGAGTTCTGTGCCATGTCAAGTTGGAGTCTATTGTGTTCCTGCTCACGTTTGTTTATAATAAAGGCTGCATTTGGGTTCACCACTACAACTTGCCTTCAGTGGACATTCGTTACAATCTGTATGCCATAGTAAAGAGATGTGTTTTTAGTCTACATTTAAACTGCTTCCCGAACAATGCTAGGAAGACTGTTCCAGAGTTTAGGTGCTAAATAGGAAAAGGATCGACCGCCTGCAGTTGATTTTGATATTCTAGGTAATATCAACTGGCCAGAATTTTGAGACCGCAATAGACATGATGGAGTATAATGTGCTAAGAGTTCGCTCAAGTACTGGGGAGCTAAATCATTTAGTACTTTGTAAGTAATAAGCAAGATTTTAAAATGTATGCAATGTTTAATAGGGAGCCAGTGCAGTGTTGACAGAACCAGGCTAAAATGGTCATACTTCCTGGTTCTAGTAAGAACTCGAGCTGCTGCATTATGGACCAACTGGAGTTTGTTTATTAAGCGAGCAGGGCAACCACCCAGTAGAGCATTACAATAATCTAGCCTTTAGGTCATGAATGCATGAACGAACTGTGCATATGCACAGTTTTACAGATGCTAGAAACGTGGCTTTTCAAATGAAAGATTGGTATCAAAGAGCACACCCAGGTTCCTAACTGAGGACGAGGATGAGGACTTGACAGAGCAGCCATCAAGTGTTAGACAGTATTCTAGGTTACTACTTGTGGAGTTTTTTTGTCCAATAATTAACAATAAAAAAAATTCTGAATTAAGTTGCAGGAAATAACTAGCCTGGGAAAACCCAGACAACTTCCGGCAAATTTAGATTTGCTCTGCAAGTAGTCTGGCAAAGACCCCATTCAAACCCATTTCTAATCCCTAGAAATCGCGGCACCAATTAGAAACGTTGGGGCGGGCTTTAGACGATGACGACAGCGCAGCGACATTGAAGTAGATTTGCCGCTGTGGCGCATCACTCGTTTGAATCAGCTATCGCGTCTGTTTTAAGCGATTTAAACTTTTCCTTTTCGTTAAAACCCGAGCAAAGAACAACACTCGAAGCCTTCATATCTAAAAAAGATGTTATCGCTGTCTTACCGACTGGATTCGGCAAAAGTCTGATACCAGCTTGGCCCTTTGGTGGCTAAACGAATGGGTCTTAGCGAGAGCCCTCTGGTAGTGTTAATGCTTTACAAAATATAGTTTTAAGTCCTTTTCAGGCGAGAATGTAGTTGTTTAAAGCTCAAATCTGTGGTTTATTTATAAAGAGACCACCTTTTTAAAAATTTGATTTGCCGTTTTCGGAGTTGTGAGCTCCAGTGGTTCAGCGGCGCTCAATCGCTCATAACCCCACCGAGAGGCACCTTTCCTCGGCCAGTCCTTCTGCCGTCTGCCGCTGGCTCTGATGTCTCTGTAGTGGTTAAAGATAAGATATGATTCGTCTCATCTTGTGTAGATCTAACGGCTGATCTTTGCTCTCATTAATCTATAATTTGTTCCCAGACAGATCGTTTTGTCTGAGGTGAAGTTTCATAACTTTATATTTTTAAGCTATTAACCTTTACCGTTGTAGTCTCCTAGCGCTGACTTTGACTGAATTGCTTTATTTATTGTATAGCTTCTTATACCTTTTACTTACTTTTATAATTGCTATTGATGATCACACATAAACTGACATTTAACAAAAAGAGAATGGGTTGTGTTTTATGTCATATTTAATTTATTACAGTGATAATCATAGCCTATATTATGCCTATATTATGTGTATGTTTTTTTTAAATGTAAACAAAAAGAGGCTGGGTTTTTTTATATTTCGTTTTGTTATAAACATGCATTGAAGATAATATGCATTGCCTGCACTACATATATATACTGAGTGATACTGTCAGCATTGTAGGCGGACTAGTGTCCTCCTGTCCTCGGGAGTTCGTTCTCCGGAGTCAAACTTGGCAAGTCACGGACGCAAGTCAGAAGTTCGCGTACAAAATATGTCATAAAACACCACTGCCTCATTTCATAAAAAATAAAAATCTTAAACATAATAGCCACACTAATGTGGTTCAGGCAACGCGTAGCTAGGCCTACATTGATTATCTTATATATTTATAATAAAACGAAGTATAAAACACCCTGCCTCTTTTCGTTTTACATTTTAAAAATAATATATTAAATATTAATATGTATAGGTAAGGTGACCAGATTTCTGAAATGGAAACCGTGGACATTTCCTATTTGAGAACACAATTACAGACAAGAACGCATATTGAGAAACGGCCAGAGTCAGATGTTTCTCCGTCGCTCTGCATACGTCATCTCCCTCATCGCTCTGATTGGTTTGAGGTCTGTCCAATTGCGCCGAGAGGCATTTGAGCGACGCCCTTTGGAAATGATTTGTCTATGAAGCTTTGCCAGACCATAACTCAGTTACTACTGAGAATGGTCTGGTTTTAACCAGGCTAGGAAATAACTAGTCATCCAATTTTTTTATATCAGCTATGCATTCCGTTAATCTTGTGAATTGGTAAGTTTCGTCAGGGCGTGAAGAAATATAGAGCTGAGTATCGTGCATCCTATGCATCCTAATGATATCTCCCAGTGGTAGCATGTACTGGGTGAAAAGCAACGGCTGAGCGCTGAGCCTTGCGGTACTCCATACTGAACTTGTGTTCGGTATCACATCGCTCTGTCTGGCACTCGGTGGGACTTTTATGTTGAAGGTTATCTGTGCAGTTTCTCTCTGTTCTTTTCTGAGTCCTGATTCCTGTGGAGTTTTTGTAGTTCTTGTAGTTTTTCATGTTGATTGTCTCCCCAGGTGTTCCCATTCACCACACCCCTTGTTATCTCGTTTAGCTAGTTTCCCTGTGTGTATATATAGCCCATGTTTTCTCTGGTTCTCTGTTGGTCGTTGTTTGCTGTTATGCAGGTGTTCTCGGTTCTCTGTTCCCCATGTTTTCTTTGTGTTTGCTCAGTGTTATTTTGTTCCTGTTTTTTTAATCTTTATTGTTTTGTCATCATTAAATTCACCCCTGCATTTGTATCCTGTATCTCTGCCTGCCGTCTGTTAATTCCCTGCTCCGTGAACGACTGAACCATAATGGATCCAGCAGGGAGATTGATAGGTCTCCATCAGGGAGAGCTCAGCACGGAGGACTTTGTGCTAGAGTTTCTCAGGTTGGCTCGCCTGACTCAGATGAGTGAGGCATGCCTGATGATCCTCTTTCAGAGGGGATTGTCAGACCCCCTCCGGTCATGCATGCCTGACTGGGACCCTGACGGGTCATTGGAATGCTACGCTGCTTGTGCACTGAAGCTATGCGGCTGGGTGGCGGGGTTCACCAGGTCGGAGATCCCGGTGGCCAGGGTCTCTGCTGAGGAGGATCCGAGTCCGGTGGTCCCGAGACTGAGGAGGAGAAGAGAGGCTTCCTTTGTGACAAGTCCGGTGGTCCCAGTTCCGGTGGTCCCGAGTCCGGTGGTCCCAAGCCCAGAGATCCCGGAGGTTGCTGCCGTCCCAGACGCGCCACCCAGGCGTCTAGCCCTGCCCGCGCCGCCCCGGTGTCTAGCCCTGCCCCCGTTGTCCAAGCTCCTTGCTCTGCCCGTGCCGCCAAAGCTCCTTGCTCTGCCCGCGCCGCCCAGGCGCCTTGCTCTGCTGTGTACAGCTGCTGACCAGCATCCAGAGATGGCTCCAGCCACTGACCAGTGTCCAGAGAGGGCTCCATTCCATGCACAGAGTCTGGAGAGGACCACGCTTCCTAGCCTTGAGGTCATGAATGCATGATCTAACTGTGCAAATGCCATAATTTAGCTATATTTTTAAGATGGTAGAATGCAGTTTTACAGATGCTAGAGTCCGGAGAGGACTCCGCTTCCTGTTACGAGTCTGGAGAGGATTTTGCTTCCTAGTTCCGAGTCCAGAGAGGACTCCTCTTCCTGTTCCGAGTCCAGAGAGGACTCCTCTTCCTGTTCCGAGTTCAGAGAGGACTCCACTTCCTGTTCCGAGTCCAGAGAGGACTCCACTTCCTGTTCCGAGTCCAGAGAGGACTCTGCTTCCTGTTACAAGTTCAGAGAGGACTCCGCTTCCTGAAATGGGTGGGCCGCCCTGGCCTCCTGAACTGTGTGGGCTGTCCTGGCCCCTGGAATCGAGGTTGCCGCCTTGGCCTCTGGCCCTGGTCAGATAAGTATGATTTAAACCATGCCAATGCAATTCCATTAATGCCAACATAATTTTCGAGTCTATTCAAAAGAATGTTGTGGTCGATAGTTTCAAATGCAGTGCTAAGATCAAGTAACACTAATAGAGAGATACAACCACGATCGGATGATAAGAGTAAATAATTTGTAACTCTGATGAGAGCAGTCTCAGTACTCTGATACAGTCTAAATACTGACTGGAAATCCTCACAGATACTATTTCTTTCTAAAAAGAAGCTTAATTGTGAGGAATTGTGCCTTTTATAGTATGTTTGACAGAGGGTAGATTTGAGATTGGCCTGTAATTGACTAATTCTGTAGGATCAAGTTGCGTTTTTTTAAATAAGTGGTTTAATAATAGCCAACTTCAAAGTTTTCGGTACATATCCTAATGTCAAGGATGAATGAATGATATTAAGAAGAGGATCTATGACCTCTGGAAGCATCTCTTTCAGTAGCTTAGTCGGTATAGGGTCGAGCAAACATGTTGTTGATTTTGATGATTTAACGAGTTTAGCCAATTCTTCTTATCTTCTTATCTTATTGTTAAAAGCGCTATATAAATAAACTCATAAAGGACTCATTTAAAGTAAAATATTCGTCAGGTTTTAGCCAGGTTTCTGTCAAACACAGCACATCTAGATTATTATCTGTAATCATATCATTAACAATACATTTGGGGAAAGGGATCGAATATTCAGCAACCCGAGCTTTATCATTTGTTCATCTGTATTATATCTGTTGTTTATTTGTTGGACATCAATACAATTTTTACAGTTTAATGGTTTTGATTTTTTTTGTATTTACTAATTCGGGGAACAGACACAGTCTCTATGTGGTAATATCTAGGTGGAAGAGTCTCTATGACTCTTTCACAATATAGTGTATGTATATATATATATATATTGCCAAAAGTTTTGGGACTCCTGCCTTTACATGCACATGAACTTTAATGACATCCCATTCTTAATCCGTAGGGTTTAATATGGAGTTGGCCCACCCTTTACAGCTTCAACTCTTCTGGGAAGGCTTTCCACAAGGTTTAGGAGTGTGTTTATGGGAATTTTTTTACCATTCTTCTGGAAGCGCATTTGTGAGGTCAGGCACTGATGTTGGATGAGAAGGCCTGGCTTGCAGTCTCCACTCTAATTCATCCCAAAGGTGTTCTATCGGGTATTCATTCCAAAGGTGTTCTACCAGACTCGTTCATCAGATTGCCAGACAAAAAGTCCAGTGGCGGCGTGCTTTACACCACTGCATCTGACGCTTTGCATTGCACTTGCCTGGCGATGTAAGGCTTGGCTGCAGCTGCTCGGCCATGGAAACCCATTCCACAAAGCTCTCTACGCACTGTTCTTGAGCTAATCTGAAGGCCAAAAGAAGTTTGGAGGTCTGTAGCTATTGACTCTGCAGAAAGTTGGCGACTTCTGCACACTGTGCGCCTCAGCATGTGCTGACCCCGCTCTGTGATTTATGTGGCCTACCACTTCATGGCTGAGTTGCTGTTGTTCCCAATTGCTTCCACTTTGTTATAATACCATTAACAGTTGACCGTGGAATATTTAGTAGTGAGGAAATTTCACAAATGGACTTATTGCACAGGTAGCAATCTATCACGGTACCACGCTTGAATTCACAGAGCTCCTGAGATCAACCTATTTTTTCACAAATGTTTGTAGAAGCAGTCTGCATAGGTGCTTGATTTTTTACACCTGTGGCAATGGAAGTGATTGGAACACCTGAAATCAATGAATTTCATTCATTTCCTATGGTCGGTCATTTTAATATGACTATTTTTTTTTTTACGACCACTTAGCCTGCTCGAATCATGCCCTCAATAATTCTTTTTTGTGTGTGTTCACATTCCAAATGTCATAAAACTCACCTAGTTTCGTACCATTCCGATGAAGCTGTGATTTTTAAAATTCAAAACAGAATTTTTTCGGTCAAAAGTGACCGAAGAGCACCAGAGGCATCCGCACCCTGATGTAAACAACCCCAACAAAGATCAGAATCATGAACAATCATTCACTCTCTGACTGAAGAGAGGGTTAAGAAACAGCAGAAAAGCAGCCGATACCTCGGTAACCCCGTAAACAAAGCAGGCTGTGCTACTTCCTGTTTCTGAACAGTATGCTATTTAAATGTTCAGCAATTCAGTCATTTTAAATGTAATTTGATCAGTCACATTATATGCAATTATGCATGTTAAATTTGAACTTTTACTAAGCACTGTTACATGTTTTAAGATGTTACATGTCGTGTATTTACTATTTTTTAAATGTTTATTATGGAGTACTGAGTTGAGTACTGTTTACATATTACATATAATACAAATAGCCTATATATAAAACAATGTATTTTGAGAATGGGTAAGTTTGTTCTTTGTACGGTAATAATTTTCATTTCTTCAGGTCTTAAAAAGTTGTTTTTTTTAATAGTTTTTTTATGTACAACAACCCTGCCTTTATTATACTGCACACATGTGGAGAAACTAATACTCATTTAATTAGATACATTGAATAATAAGTACCATTGTGCATGGAAAATATATGGAAACATCAAATCAAAAAGATGATTTAAATATCATATGTGATCTACTTTTTGCATTAGATCTGCATTAGCAGACCCTGTGTCTGTCTTTAAGGCATCTGGTTTCTCTGGGTTCAGTCAGAAAGGCACACATGACTCTGGATGGGGCCCTTCAGCTGACAGCTATCATATTCAACTGCTCTTTCTTCGGCAGGAATATCAGAGGATCAAGGAGAGAGGGTGTTCTATGTGAGCAAGACTAATGAGAGAGAGAAAGTGCAGGGGTGTGTGGTGGGTAGTAATAAGGGCTCTTAAATTGAATGAACGACATCAGACATTTTCCATTGCGTTGCTCACTCATTCGGTGTCAGACTCTACCCCCCAGCCTCACAAATTTCTGCTTAAATTTAAAAAAAAGCCTCACACCTCAAGATATAAGTGGTATAGTCTACAATCCAGGAGCACCTGTTGCCTGGGGATGATTCTTTTCATGTGACATGGGAATGAGTTTGCGGGGAGGGGCTTATAGGCAGAGTTTGTGACCCCTTAGGCATGTGTTCCAAAATAGTAAGGGATCTATGAGCTAAGAAAAGCTGAACAATAGAGACTAGGTCAGTCAAGTTAACCATTCTTGGCCAATACTATTGGGTTTTAAACCATGAAGGTGGGCATCTGGACTCTCTTGACTCAGATAATCATGTGGTGGAATTTGAACTAAAGAAGGAAATATTTGATATTCTCAAACCATATGCTCAAACAATACTTTAATTACCCATAAGCAAGGATACAGAGAATGTCCAACAGTTTACAAATAATTCAACTTTATATTAATTAGTCTCAGTTTTCTCAAACCCTCTCTCTCTCTGTCAAATGTCATGTGGGACATGCCACTGTACCCCTTGCTTTTTTATGCAATGACACTTAAGGTCAAGACAATTTGTACAGTGACAAACCAAACTTGTAGGACTGAAGCTAATGGAAACATTCAGTGTAACTATTCTTCACATAGATCTAAACCCCTCCCCTCCAGCCCAAACTTCTAAAAACATGCGGGTGTAGAGTGTGTGAGCACGTGTCCCCGTGCCCTCTTCTTCAAACCTCCTGTGTCACAGAGGAAATTATAGACACTAGAGAAACACACAAGCCTTGATCCATATTCTGGACTTTTTGTTTAGTTATTTTCTGTGTGTGCGTGTTTAAAAGGACAAATTAAATTAAAAGATCAGTGCTTTGGAATAATACTGCTTGGAGAGGACTGTGAGACGGGACCAAAACTTTGGATCACTCAGAGTCATGCCGGCTGGGTTTCAGCAGTTGGGAGGGGAGGTAATGACAAGATCGTTTATGCATGTACTAATGTGAGCTGCACAGTGTGACAATGATGACAGTTTAATTTGGATCTTTAAAATATAAACATTTGTAACAATTTATATGGCTTGTAATTTAAATAATAGTATGTTTATATTTAAAGTAAAGGTTATGGTGTTATTATTTGATTTAAATACCTAAAATAATAAGGGAATGTGCCCATGTACTGATTTAATATTACACTCACATTCAGACCTGCAGCCTTTCTTTGGTTTTGGTAAGATTGTCACTGGATATTGCGATCCAGTGAGAGTGAGATAGCAATAATCATTGCAGTTTGCAGCATGTAAATGGTCACATGTTTCAAGGTCAAATCTTTGCTTTAAAACGACTGAAAAGTACTCAGTAAAAGCATTTCAGTCACACAGTGGACTTTAAATGATAACGTACTTACGTCTGTATCTTAGTGCTTGTCGGTGATGTGCATAAAGTAATTACAACACTGAGATGCCACTATTGCCAACCTCAACAATATTGTTATTATGCCACCATATCTGAGGAACTCATTTTAATGTTTTGTTAAGGAAGTATTCTCCTGAAACTGAAAAAAATGCTGCTGTTGATGATGTTTTATCAGAATGCAACAATGACTAATTAAAGAGTTTTTTTTTAGATTGTAGTCAAAACGGCAGAAAAAAAACATAAATACAGTCAATAGTAATATGATTTAATTGCTTATCACTTTTAACCAATAGCTGGTGCTGATATCAAATTCATGTTGTAGCCAGTGAGAGGTGACAATGACATACAAAGTTTGGTGTCAATATTATTAAGCTTTGCAAAGTTGCAGGCTCAGAATCAGGTTGGCATCATGCCATTAAATTCAATGATGCATTATTCAAGAACGGTCAAAAAGCTTTTGATACATTTTTGCCAGAATGGTCTCAAAATGACCCAAGCAGATTTTGATAAAAACAGTCTTGGATAAGTTTTCAAAGAAATCCAAAATAAAGTACAGCAGTTTTTGACTGACTATGGCAAAATTGCTATCATTGTTCTCTGTATGACTCAAGGAATCTTAAAAAATTAATTTCATTATAAAACTATCTCATTATAAAAACGTTTTTAATTAGATTTTGAATTATTTAATTATATTTCATTTGAACTGTCTCAACTTTTTGAGTACCTTCTGGGCATGGTACAATAATGTCTTCATAAAAATACATTATTTTAAGTCAAAATTCAAAATGGTCAACGCCCAACATGGCTGATATGGGAACAATTTGGTACCATTTGACGCTGTATGTCATACCGGATCTAATGAGACCTAATGAGAATCTAATGTTTTGTGATTTTGGGGCAAACCGTTCAGAAGTTAAGAAGCAAAAATAGTGAATGATGAAAAAAAAGTTATATCTCCAGACCAGTAGGTGGTGGTGTGCTGAAACACTGCAAGTTTCCTCATGTCATGCTTGTGATTACATGTACCAAGATTTGTCTCAGTATAATAAAGCATTGCATTTTGATGGGCTCTTTGTTGAATTTGCGTGTTATTCTAGAACGGTTTGGTTTATCAAAAAGATTTTGATAAAGTTTTGCCAGCATGGTCTGTAGATGATCTGAGCCAACTTTGCTGAAAATCAGATTAGACGAACCATTTAGGACGAGTTTGAAAAATGCTTAAAAAAAGGCAGAATTTGTTTATGTGACAGAAAATGACATAAGTTTGAATCATCTTGAGCCAAAGATTCAGAGAGAATTTTTTTTTAGTAAATACATATTATACATTTTGACAGTTGGTGGCACTATAGGGATTGAGTTAAAGACCAAATTAGTTTAGACTGTGTCTGTGTGGCAAATTTCATAACATTCTCGCAAGAGGTTCTATGGGCTGCCAAAGAGTAGGAGAAGAAGAACAAAATTAAAAGATACAATAGGTGCCTATTAGATTAGATTCAACTTTATTGTCATTACACAAGTACAAGTACAAGGCAACGAAATGCAGTTTAGGTCTAACCAGAAGTGCAATAGCAGCAAGTGCAGGATATACAATGGATGCGTAAGCGCAGGACATGGATATGTACTGAATATGTATAAATATGCACCTTTGGTGTCTGGCCCCTAATACTGTATTAATGTCAGTAAGTGTTACACAATGAATACAGCATTTGTTTAGAACGATGTGTTGTACACTCCTATGGGTAGTGTCAGCAGATATAAACAAGAGATGAGTCGGCTCTGTTCCTACGCTTCTGTCAGTCAGTGAAAAGACAGGTGTGTGGCCTATGCTGCTAATGCAAGATGAACCACAAAGACAGGGGAACAGACTGAACCATTTTACCTCAAACACGTGACAGGACAGAACAGAACAGATCAAATTAGTATAGGGCTTAATGTTAAAGCAGCAATCCTTAATTAAATATGAAGGTAATCAGATAGATATCTTGTTTTCAATCTCATAATGTTGAACATATTGCTGTGAATTCTAGGACATAATGGTTTCATATACAGGTTGAGGCAATCATACAATCTCACGTAGTTATCTGGAATGTGTATTTACATTTTATCCCAATATATAAATATAGAATTACAATATTTAACAACAATATGTAAAACATATATTTAAATTTACAGAGTGAATGTGATGGTATTGCTGTAATAACTTCTTTTGAAATTTGTAACTTAGCTTTATTTTAATATTTGATCATACTTTAAACACCAATGTGTTGAGATCACAAAATATTCCTGCTTCAACAGACTTATGATACTGTGCCTATAAACATTGTCTGTTTTGGTGTCCTGCAGAGAATAACTGGAACCCTCGCACTGTCAGTGTTCACCGCTGTACTGGGTTCCTTTCAGTTTGGCTATAACATTGGAGTCATCAACGCTCCACAGAAGGTAATATTGCATCTATATTTCAAAATGTAAAAATCAGTTACATATAAATAGTTTAGACATATTATCACTATATTCACTCTAAAAAAAAAAAAAAGGTTCTATATGGCACCAAAAATGGTTCTTGGCTCGTAATCATAGGGGAACCTTTTTTAGTGCTATATAGCACCAGTTTTGGTGCTTCAGTGGTTCTTCAGTTGTTCATCAGTGGTTCTTCACCGGTTCTTTGACTAAGGTGCTATATAGCACCTCTGAAGAACCGCTGAAGCACCAAAATTGGTGCTATATAGCACTAAAAAAAGGTTCCCCTACGATTACGAGCCTTTTTTTTAGAGTGTTAACTTCAGTTTGAAACAGTTGGATATAATGTTGTCCAAAGAATTACATTTATGAACAGTGACTTAAGGTTTTAAGCACAGTCCACAGCTATATATTACAAATTATAATAATCGGCAATTGTCATTTCAAGTGCATCTACAGTTTTTACTCTCTCAAAATCATTTTTGCCAATAGAAGATAGACCAAAATGCACCTTTTGATGGAAATAACATCACACAACATTTACTCCATCAAGAGGTGCATCAATTTTTGGTCAAGATCTTGTATTGACAATGCAAGAGTCAAGCACTCTGTAAAGTCTACTCCAGCACATCCCAAAGACTTTCAATGAATTCAGAGGTCTGGTCTCAGAGGTGACAATTCATGTGTGAAAATGATTTGTCATGCTCCCTCCCAACCATTCTTTCACATTTGAGTCTGATGAATCTTGCTCACTGTCATCCTGGAATATGGCCATTATATGTGTCTTCATGCATGGTTGTTTTAGAAATGAAAAGCCACACACACACACTTACACATATAACATGCTAATAATCAATGCAATAATGATCCAATATTAGACGCTGATAAATTCAAATACCCATTAAAGTGTGCCAATGATTGCTATATGATGTAATAGAAGAATAATATACACATATAGGACTAACAGAGTTGCATTTGGCAAGTTTTTTGCCTGAATAATTTGTATTCTTCATATTACTTGTATGCTTTTAAAGTACGATCTGTGGTTTCAAACATTCCAACACACAAAGACAGAAAGTGCACTCTAAAAACATTTACTATGATGTACTCAATTTTTTTGGTGAAACATTTTTACACTAATAAAATTGAGTAAATTTTAAAGCAGTGAAATCAATTACATACACCATATGAGCTGAGCAAATGCAAGTAAAAAAAATTAAGTAGATCTGTGTAACTACATTTGGTACATTTACAAATAAAATTGAGTAGAAAAAATTGGAGGAAAAACATTTAAAAAACAATATTTAAGAGTACAATTAACTGTTTTTATTTATGAGTAATATTAACTCTTATAGTATAACTTTAATTTCCTCTATACCTTTGTAAAATACTCCACACAACCACACTTATACATGACAATGGCCTTTATTGTCGATGAGTATAGCAATACAGCATATTACAGTTTTGACATGTATACAATATTTTACAACATATTTACAACATTTAAACTCATGTTACAAACATTTTAGAAGTAAAAATTAAACATTTAAAAGTAATTCAAGTGTAATCAACCTGTCTGTTATACCATTTCCACCATATCAGCGCCGTTTCTCGAGCCTGAGATGGACTCGTGCTCTGAGGGTGGACTTTGAACTTCAGACCGCCGTCCTGCGTTTCACTCGTAGCTCAAAGATGCTGCAAAACGCGCCTGACTCCATAACCTGCCAATAAACAAACAGTGTATAGTTGTAAGAACATTTTATCATCCAAATTTATTATATTAATTATCTTAAGGAATAAAGTCGTGTGTTTTGAGCAAGGCTGTAACGTTAGCACCAGGGGCTTCAAAGACAGATGCAGCACTCCTTTACTCACATTGCGTCCCTGTAGCGTTATGTTGTTTTGCATTAAATAAAAAATGTTTAAGCTCAGTAATGATTTTATAGATAAAATAAAACACACAAACCTGAATTTCACAGAGGAAATGTTCCAATTCTGCGACGCTGAGAAGAAGGAACTCCTGAGAGGAAAACAGCAGCGCTCAATTAACCGTCGTCACGTCAAGGGGCGGGGGAGGGGTGCAGTGTTATAATCAAGTAAACTTACTAAATTTCTTCAGTGCGTGTAAATATTAATAATCTTAATTTGAATTAAGTAATATTTGTGGTTCTTGAAACAGATCGATTTAATTCTCCTTTCTCAAATATTTTGATAGAAATTTCACAAATATATGAAGTATATTTGAAATAAATAATTGGTTATTCGAACACTAAATTCTTTTAGTGAAAAAAACTTAAATTTAACTGTAAATTTGAGACAAAATTAACTGTTGGATTTTTAGTCAATTATTTTGGTATGTTTAACTCAAAACATCAAATAAATGATATTTAGAAATTTTATTAAGTCAAAAAAGTTAATTATTACTGTGATATTTACTAAGCCACTGAATTATTTTTTAGAGTGTGGGGCTTCGTTTATCGTCGATCATGTGACTGTGAAACCAATACACACCCCGATACGGGGCTTCACTGGAGATTGTGCTGCGTGCTCTATGCGTGACTTGAAGCTTCAGTGTCTTAAATGACATCACTAGGGCCATACCATGATGCTAGTTGAACAAACTCAGGGTTACAGGATTAGTTTCGAGTTAACAAATTGAAACCAATTAAATCAGGCTTTGTTGGTACCAACAAATCATCAACATTCTCTGTCAGCTCAGGCTTTGATCCTGAGTTAATCAATAACTATGGAATGTGTGCACATGAAAGTGTGACATCAGTAGTGAACAGACAATCTCATCCCTTAAACATGCAAAATTGTGATTAACTTCTCGCAAGAGAGTCAATGCGATTTCAATTCTCTCTTCTGCCGAAGACTGAAGAAATTGAAGAATATGAAGTACATAAATTAATTTACCCAACAATAAGAAAATATCTTGCTATATCAGTGAGTGAAAGTTGTGATGTTAGTTGATGTCAGGGCCGGCCCGTGGCATAGGCGGAATAGGCAAATGCTAGGGGCGCCACTCATCTATAGGGGAGCCAAAATGTAGGCTATTACTATTTTATTCATATTAATTTGTAATATTACCAAATAAAGCGCAAAAAACTTAACCAAGTCCCCCGCCTCTTCCCGGTCCACCTCATCAATCTCCCCCGCCGAGCTACTTGAAGGGCGTCAGAAATATAACGCGCTATCAGTTTAACGTTGGGGAGATTTGTTGTGTCGCGTCGCCTCTCGCCGCATCTAATGTAGACAGGATTACTTTCATTTTTTAGGGCGCTTGGTCGCTCGCTCAAGGTGTAGACTCTGATGCAGGGAAGATAAGGGATACACTGCTCTTCTTATTTAGTATTTTTGTCTTTCTAGTCTAAATATTAAAAAATTCTTACATCAAGATGCATATGCTAGATAAGTAAAATTATATTTTTTCTTAAGTGAGTTTATGCTTAAAACAAGCTAAATGATCTGCCAATGGGGTGAGAAAAATAATCTAGTTTCTGATTGAAATCGTGTTTCTGTCCCAAACAGAAATAAGATAATTTTTCTCACCCCATTTGGCAGATAATTTAGCTTGTTTTAAGCAAAAACTCACTTCATTTAGATTTTTTTCCCCCCAGAAAACAAGGAAAATATATCTTATGTCATTTTACTTATCTAGTAAATGCATCCTGATTTAAGAATTTTTAGATGTTTGGACTGGAAACAAGAAGAAAAATACTAAATAAGAAGAGCATTTTTTGCAGTGTAAAGACAGAGGTAAAGTGACGTAGGCTAATGAATGAACAGTTTATTTACCTGCATAGAAGTAAAATACTAATGTTCTCTGATCAATTCCTTAAACTATATGCAAGCAGCCGTTCTGGGTTCTCCAGAGGCCACAGACAGTGTGATTTTGTAAAAAAAAATCATATCTGTTTTTTAAAACGCATGTAATATCACTTTTTTAATAGCCTAATGTTTTTATTCTACAGTTGTGCAGTTTTAAGGGGACATATGGCAATTTTAAAATGTATTTGCCGAAATTAGTAATGATATTTATATACAGGTTTATTTAGCATAATTTTATGTAAATTTCACATTAAATATCTAAATTTCTCAGTTTAATTCGTGGTGAAAACATGAATGTGCATAGTTTAGTGGAAGAAACTTTTGCTAGTTCTCAATGAATAGTTTGTGCATGAATGCCAGATGCACTCTTGCTATTTGTGTTTAGGCTGTAGGTGCTATTTTTGTATAGTTTAACTATCATCAGCCTTTAAAAAAATAAATAATAATAATATCATGAACATAATGACAGGGTAGAAAGGACTGGACATCATATAAAACAACTATAAAAAAAACATCAATGCATTACAAAAATAAAACAGTAGCAGTGTTTCCACAACTTAGACTGTTAACATGTAGTGTTAAACCTTGATACAAGGGGCACCAAGTAAAATCTTGCCTTGGGCAGCAAATTGGTCAGGGCCGGCCCTGGTTGATGTGAAGTTAGTTGATAATATATAGCCTATACAGAGACTTGAATATGCAAGCTCACATGTAGTAATTTTTAAAGCTTTATCTTTTGTTTACAAAGCGTATTACATATTATCTGTATATATTTATACATTTAAACTAAATGTGTTATAATAATTGTTAAACTAAAATTGCACGTGGATTAAGCGTATAATTTTATATAAATCATATAAAATAATTCTAATAAATAATCATTGAAGCCAGACGATTTTGTCTTTTAAAAATCTGTTACTTTGTAGTGACCTTTAATTTGGAGCAAGAGAAACTGGGGGAGTGATTATATTACGTCAGACATGTGTCACTTTGCTCACAGCTGATTGGTTCAGTTTGAGATTTCCCAGTTTCAGTTTGCCTCAGAGCAGGTTAGCTGTGGAGCATAAGTTCTCTTACGAGAGGTTCTCTAGTATTGCGTAAGTTTCCTTGCGCATCGGGAAAGTATTCTTTCTTCGAGATTTCTGAAAAACCCAAAATTATCCTTAATTTTGTAACATTGTCAACGCAGTGCGGCAGCCTGGCAGACCATAGCAGGCTATTCCAGCGTGCTATTGGCTGCTCTGCTGGCAACTGCAGCAGCCTATCGGTGAGCCCGCGTGACGTGGCGACCACCTGGCTTCATTTGCCTACAGGTGGGGCGTGGCCACGTGTATATAAGCGGGGCTCACGGGCTGCATATTCGATTTTCTTTTCTTCAGCGAAGCCCTTCGCATCGCTGGATCTGGAACCCGGCGCCGTGATCGTGCAGACGAGCAAGCAGAGGACAGCGCCTGAAGAAGCCGGCAGCATCGCGCCACCTTCAGCCATCCGTGCCTGCTTTGCTATTCGGCAGCCCATATCCTTTTACGCTCAAGTGTTGTCGCCGCTGCGTCACACTTTCTCAAAAAGAGCCGAGCGTTTGATACAAAATGTCTCATTCCACCTGCGGCTCGTGTCACGCGCAGCTCAGTTCCGGGGACCGCCATGTGATCTGCGCTCTCTGCCTGGGCCGTGATCATGCCGCCGCCGCACTACTCGCCGGCGGATGCCCGGAGTGCGAGGAACTGACGATGTCGACCCTGCGGGCTCGACTCAATCAGTTCGATGACGACATCCCTCCAGTCCCTGCTAAGCCGCGCAGAAAGAAGCGCCGCTCGCAGCGGACTCCGGAGTTCGCAGAGAGAAGCTCGCCGGAACCCTTCCCGCCGGCTTCACTCTCGCCTTCCCCGCCCCCACCCCAGGCCGCCATTTCTGTTGCCGCCTCCGGGGATGAGGCGGATGCGGCCGCGGAACGCGCCGACAGCTGCTCCATCATGGCTTCCGACAGCGAGGACTGGTCTTCCGCGACCTCTTCAGTCCGGGCCTCCGGACGCTCTCGAGCGGGTGAGGACGCGGAACTGTTGCGCCTTCTCACCCGGGCTGTCGAGCAGCTAGGCCTCGAATGGGCCCCGCCCAAGGTGGCAGCGCCGAATCGACTTGACGGATGCTTCCTAAACAGTCGCCGCCGTGCGCCCACCTCCAGGACTGCACCTTTTCTGCCAGAGCTTCACGAGGAGCTCGCAAAGTCCTGGAACGCGCCATTCTCCGCGAGGGTCTCGTCTCAGGCTTCTTCGGCGCTCTCACAAGTTGACGGCGCGGCTGAGAAAGGCTACAATGCTATCCCTCCGGTGGAAGAGACGGTCGCAGCGCACCTTTGCCCGCCTTCTGGTTGGCGCTCAAAGGCTGCCCTCCCGTCTAAGGCCTGCAGAGTGACGTCATCGCTGATCGGTCGCGCTTTCGCTGCCTCCGGTCAAGCGGCATCTGCTCTGCACTCTATGGCCGTGCTGCAAATCCTCCACGCTAATCTCCTCCGCGACCTGGATGAGAAAAGCTATGACACTGAGTTGGTCACGGATTTGCGAAGCGCGACGGATCTCGCCCTTCGCGCTACCAAGACCGCAGCACAGGCCCTCGGATACTCTATGGCCTCCCTCACGGTAGCTGAGCGCCACCTCTGGCTCACGCTCGCGGATATGCGAGAAACAGAGCGCGCGGCCTTTCTAAACGCCCCACTCTCCCCGTCTGGGCTCTTCGGACCAGCGGTCAAGGGGATCGTCGATCGTTTCTCTGAAGTGCAGAAGACGACTCAGGCCATGAACCTCTTCCTGCCTCGACGCCCCGGTGCTAGCAATAGCTCCGTTGCTCGCCGTCCTCGTGACCAGCCAGCACCGAGCTCCGCGCAGCGCCCAGCGCGGCCCCCTTCGTCTCAGCGAAGACCGAGCGGCCGCCCCAGATCGCGCTCTTCCAGCCGTGGTAAGCCACCTCCCCCTCGGGGCCCCCGGCCTAGGATCGCGCTGAAGTCCGAGCCTCGAAAGTCCTCCTAGCCAGAAACGAGAAACTACGGTTAAGTCCCGCCGCGGCCGGACCACCGTCAAAACTCTCTTTCCTGTCAGCCCCCACCACTGTGGCTGCTGCAGATGGATTTCACACAGCCAACGAGCCGGCAAAACTGCCCTCTCGCCTGTCAATAACCGCCGTTTTTACGGCGAACCAGAGAAATCACAAAAGTTGCATTATTTCTGGTTGCAAGGCTCACGCCGTAGGTGTTTCAAATGCAGTAAATGTGCCCACTTTTCTGTGTTCACCCCTGCACACAAGCACTATAAACCCCGTGTCTCTCACTCACATAAAGCGGCCACCGGCCGCTCGAGTGCTAGAGTTAGGTCACGTGTCCGCTTGTTTGCGTCCACGCCTAACCACCACACGCGCTGTCACACAGCCACTCTTAACCGGTCATGTTCCACGCGTAAGAGTTGTGCCCGCTCAAACGTGCTCACACATTTTCGCGAACATTATGCCTCAGGCGCTACGCGCCGCGCCACACACCATTTGTTCTCCGCCCAGGGTGGCCGGAGCGATGAGTGTAGGGCCACACACAAGCCACTCCCCGCTCGAAGCGGCAGAGATACAGTGTGTAGGGTGGCCAGCCATCGCGAGCGATCGGCTGGCCCACAGCACAGAGAGCGCACGCACTGCACCCGCCCCTCCTATACAGGCCGTCAAACCCACGAAGCGCGGCGTTTCGAGCCCGGAGGCCGTTCTATCCCGTGTGGCACACGCGAGAGCGTGGGAAGCCATTCCAGGTGTATCAGAATGGGTGCTGAAAACAGTGAAGCACGGCTACACTCTGCAGTTCGCTCGCCGCCCTCCGCGCTTCTGTGCGCGTACGGAGACGAGAGTGAGCGAGGAAGTAGCACATCTACTTCGAGCAGAGATAGCCACGCTGCTGTGCAAAGGGGCTTTAGAACCGGTTCCCCATTCTATGAGCGAGTCAGGCTTTTACAGCCGGTATTTTCTCGTGCCAAAAAGGGATGCGTCGCTCAGACCGATTCTGGATCTGAGGCGTCTGAACAAAGCTCTTATGAGAAGATCGTTCAAGATGCTCACGATCCTCGCGCATATTCGCCCGAGAGACTGGCTAATCTCCCTAGATTTGAAAGATGCATATTTTCAAATCAAGATAACGCCGCGTCACAGGCCATTGTTACGATTCGCCTTCGACGGCCAGGCTTATCAATACACCGTCCTTTCGTTCGGCCTGTCACTAGCACCCCGTACATTTACGAAGTGCATGGACGCAGCCCTCGCTCCCCTGAGAAGTCGAGGGATGCGAGTATTGAACTATCTGGACGATTGGCTCATCCTGGCGCAGTCCGAGGCCGAGCTCCTCGCCCACAGGGCAATGCTGCTCAGCCATCTGGACAGCCTGGGGCTCACGGTCAATTGGACCAAGAGCTCATTAGTGCCCACGCAATCAACCTCATTTCTGGGTTTGAATCTGGACACTGTGGCAATGTCAGCCCGTCTGTCACCCCAACGCGCGCGCCAAGTTCGGCGCATGGCTGCGTACTTCCGGCCGGGCAAAATCGCACCTCTCAAGCTCTTTCAGAGGATGCTGGGACGTATGGCCTCAGCTGCAGCTGTGCTCCAGCTGGGCTTAATGCGCATGCGCCCGCTGCAATGCTGGTTAAACGCCCGAGTGCCTCACAGAGCCTGGGCGTCCGGAGGCTTCAGGATCAGAGTGACTCAGGGCTGCGTTTCAGCTCTAGAGCCCTGGTTAGTAGCCGACTGGTACCAGCGGGGAGTGACGATGGGAGCCATCTCACACCGCAAGGTCATCTCGACGGACGCCTCCACCTCGGGTTGGGGTGCCGTTTTCGAGGGCAGATCGGCCTCGGGCCTCTGGTCGAGCGGAGAAAAGCTCCTACACATAAACTGTTTGGAGATGATAGCGGTAGAGAACGCGCTCAAGCAGTTTCTCCCGCTTATACGAGGACACCACGTGTTGGTCGGTTTTATGTAATACTTATACCACAGGTGTCTGGGCAATCTGACAGAACGCCTGCTCGTGTGGGCACACAGCTCGCTGCGCTCGCTGAGAGCTGCGCACGTACCGGGCCACCTCAATGTGGGCCCGGACAAGCTGTCCAGGGGCCTCATTCTCCCAGGAGAATGGTCCCTGCACCCTCAGACAGTCCAGCTGGTATGGCGCCTATTCGGCAGAGCGGAGCTCGACCTCTTTGCAACAAAAGAGAACGCCCGCTGCCCGAGGTTTCTGTCCAAAAGCGAGGATGCGCTGTCCCAACCTTGGCCCAGCCTCCCGCTGTATGCTTTCCCGCCGATTTCCCTATTGCCCCAGGTCATAGCGAAAATCAGGGAGACGCGCCGCCCGGTGCTCCTTATAGCGCTGCGCTGGGAGAACCAGATTTGGTACCCAGAGCTGGTGAAGCTGTCGCACTCACCCCCCTGGCCAGTTCCGCTGAGAGCTGACCTCCTCTCTCAAGCAGGAGGGTCAGTTTGGCATCCCCATCCAGAGCGATGGTCTCTGCATGTATGGGTGACCAACGGATACCCGTTGACCTGCCCGAAGGGGTTATGAACACGATTTCACACTCTAGAGCCCCCTCGACGAGGCGGTTATATAGTTGTAAGTGGTCGGTGTTCACTGAGTGGTGTGTTTCCAAGGGATTGGACCCACAGCAATGTGGGGTCCAGCGGGTGCTCTCCTTCCTCCAGGAGCTTTTGGAACTGGGCAGGTCCCCTTCCACGCTCAAAGTGTATGTGGCGGCTATAGCAGCGTTCGCTCGACGCTAGGTAGCACGCTAGGAAGGAACAAGCTCATCATCCGTTTCCTCAGAGGAGCCAGATGGATGAATCCCCCGCGGCCCCCATCGGTTCCTATATGGGATCTGGCCTTGGTCCTAGAGGCCCTGAAGGCTCATCCCTTTGAACCGCTCGAGACTGTGGAACCAAGGTTCCTTTCGCTAAAAAACGCGTTCCTGATAGCTCTGGCTTCAGTAAAACGCGTGGGGGATCTACACGCGCTCTCAGTGAGCCCGACGTGTATGGAGTTCGGCCCGAATGACTCCAAGGTCATTCTTAGGCCGAGGCATGGTTATGTCCCCAAAGCGATAGGCACTCCCTTCAGGGCGCAGATTGTCTCCCTCTCGGCTCTGCCAGTATCCGTTGAGGGGGACGGTGGCAATGTCCTCTGCCCTGTCAGGGCATTGAAGGTTTACGTCACACGCTCCGCCGCCTTCAGGCGCTCTGAGCAGCTATTTGTTTCGTTTGGAGGGCGCACTAAAGGTCTCGCCTCCTCGAAACAGACCCTGCCCAGGTGGATAGTGGACGCGATTGCAGCAGCTTACGCTTCCAAACACCTGCAGTGCCCGCTAGGTGTCAGAGCACACTCCACTAGAGGCATGGCCTCTTCGTGGGCTTGGGCCAGAGGGATTTCCATCCACGATATCTGTATGGTGGCAGGCTGGGCCTCCCCGTCTACGTTCGTGAGATTTTACAATCTGGAAGTTCCTGCCTTACAGGCGAAAGTGTTATCAGTTCAATAGGGCTGTTGGTTCTGCCCAGTGATTCTGCGCAGACATAGCTCACATACTGGTAGTAAGTTCGGTACTAGGCTTATGTGAATTTGAAGGAGACCGGCGGTGCCGTTCCCTCATTTACGAGACAAGCTGTTGTGAGTTTGAAGGTGACCGGCGGTGCCGTTATCTCACTCATATATTAAGATATTGTGAATTTGAAGGCGACCGGCGTTGCCGTTCCCTCATTCATGAGACAAGGTGTGGCGAATTTGAAGGAGACCGGCAGGTGCCGTTCCCTCATTCATGGGACAGGGTGTTGTAACCACCCGTTGTAACCACCCGTCAGTTCGAATGAAGTGTCGGTATATGTGGTGGCCCGTTTTCCTTAGCGGCCACCCTGCCCGAGCAGTGTTATGGTCCCCGGTTCCCTGGGATACATATGCTGTATGCGAGGCGCGCACGGCGTTGACAATGTGTTCCCGATGCGTAAGGAAACTTACGCAATACGAGAGAACCTCTCGTAAGAGAACGATACTCGGTTACTTAACGTAACCTCGGTTCTCTCTAGAAGAGGGAACGAGTATTGCGTTCCTTGCCGTGCGCCCCGCGGGCTTTTACGCTTCAGAACTACGAAAACCGAATACGCAGCCCGTGAGCCCCGCTTATATACACGTGGCCACGCCCCACCTGTAGGCAAATGAAGCCAGGTGGTCATTGGTCGCCACGTCACGCGGGCTCACCGATAGGCTGCTGCAGTTGCCAGCAGACCAGCCAATAGCACGCTGGAATAGCCTGCTATGGTCTGCCAGGCTGCCGCACTGCGTTGACAATGTTACAAAATTAAGGATAATTTGGGGTTTTTCAGAAATCTCGAAGAAAGAATACTTTCCCGATGCGTAAGGAAACTTACGCAATAATCGTTCCCTCTTCTAGAGAGAACCGAGGTTACGTTAAGTAACCGAGTATCGTTACTATGGCAATGAACACTGCTAAAAGCTGAGCCATTTTCATGGTGGCTAAAACCCAGAGTTAACTAAATAAAAGACATGAAGAGACAAACATGACAATAAACAAAATGTGATAATCTAAAAACCTTTTTCACCATTCTAATTTGTGAATTTAGAATTTAAAATGTGGTTGTGTGGTGCACCCAGAACGCAGTTTCAACCGAGAATTGTACTCTCCAGGAAATTGTAGGGGCCGTGTCTCTGAATCAGCCCAGTGTCTTGCTCAAGGATACAATGCGTATCACTAATCACATTCAAATGTAATGAGATATTTGCGTCATCAGGGTGAAAAGAGATTAGATTTTTCCTGAGAATACTTATGTCTCATCATGTCATCCTCCTCTTGTCTTCCCTCTTTTTTGCATCCCTCTGACCTCAGATCATTGAGCAGGACTATAACTCAACATGGATGGAAAGGTACTCAGAACCAATCCCTCTACAAACACTGACCTCTCTTTGGTCACTCTCTGTGGCCATCTTCTCCATTGGGGGAATGGTGTCCTCCTTCTCTGTAGGAATCATATCAGAGTTTTTTGGCAGGTAAGACAGCTATATCCAATTGTGTATTATTATTATATTTTTTTTACGTGAAACTGAATATACCATGTTTGGACTACAGATTAAAATCTACAAAAACACACTCATTACTTAAATATTGTGGGCTACAGTATTACAGTAGGCCCCCCTACCCTGAATAAAAGGGCATTAGTCAATACATAAATAAACTATATTGCCAAAAGTATTGGGCCACCCCTCCAAATCATTGAATCCAGGTGTTACAATCACTTCCATGGCCACAGGTATATAAAATCAAGCACATAGGCATGCAGACTGCTTCTACAAACATTTGTGAAAGAATGGGTTGCTCTCAGGAGCTCAGTGAATTTAAGCGTGGTGCCGTGATAGGTTGCCACCTGTGCAATAAGTCCATTTGTGAAATTTCCTCACTACTTATATATCCCATGGTCAACTGTTAGTGATATTGTAACAAAGTGGAAGCAATTGGGAACAACAGCAACTCAGCCACAAAGTGGCTTCTCTGTCTGGTAATCCGGTGGACGAGTCTGGGTTTGACGGTTGCCAGGAGAACGGTACTTGCCTGACTGCATTGTGCCAAGTGTAAAGTTTGGTGGAGAGGGGATTATAGTGTGGGGTTGAAGTTCAGGGGTTGGACTTGGCCCCTTAGTTCCAGTGAAAGGAACTCTTAATGCTTTAGCATACCAAGACATTTTGGACAAGTTCATGCTCCCAATTTTGTGGGAACAGCTTGGGGATGGCCCCTTCGTGTTCCAGCGGGACTGCGCACCAGTGCACAAAGCAAGGTCCATAAAGACATGGATCGAGTTTGATGTGGAGGAACTTGAGTCCTGACCTCAACCTGATAGAACACCTTTGGGTTGAATTAGAGTGGAGACTGCGAGCCAGACTTTCTCGTCCAACATCCGTGCCTCACAAATGCGCTTCTATAATAATGGTAAAAAATTCCCATAAACACATTGCTAAACCTTGTGGAAAGCCTTCCCAGAAGTGTTGAAGCTGTTATAGCTGCAAAGGGTGGGCCAACTCCATATTAAAATCTATGGGTTAAGAATGGGATGTCATTAAAGTTCTATAAAATTGTGACTAAAAGAGATGGAGTGTGAAAGAACAGAAAGTGGGAGTAAAGAAACCAGAAGCCTGAGCCAATGCAAAGCATTTCATCAGTTGGAATAGTTTAAAAATAGTTTATTTTTTAAATCCAACGTGATTTGAAGAGAAACCTTGTTGAAGGACAAAGTTGTGATACAGGCATTCAGATCTCAAGTTACAGGTTACAACAGCTGTGTAGGCCCTTTAGGTTTCATGGTCAGAGAAGGCCACGGTATTTTCCTGTGTCATTGATTTTGGCTGGGGTGTATAACATTAAGGTGGCACACCTGTTCCAGCCTACACGATGTAATAAATAATATAATGTCAGCAGAAGGGGTGTGATAAAAATATGAATCAATATGTGGAGAAAAATAGTGGGATTTCTGTTCAGTTTTAGAAAATAACTTAAATTAAGAAAATAAATGTCTCAATTGTATTACATACAGGTAATAATATGATTTGATGTTCTTTGTTTATTATGCTAGGAGGAAAGCAATGCTTATCAATAATGTCCTTGCATTTATTGGTGGAGGACTGATGGGGATGTCCAAAATCAGCCGGTCATTTGAAATGATGATTTTAGGACGCTTTACCATTGGGGCATATTGTGGTAAGCTTTCAGTCTTTTTCTTACATTGCTAACAAAGTATCTAAGGTATATGAACTAAAAGTACATTAAAGCAGTTTATTTTCATTACAGTAAATGTTTAATCTTAAATGTTCTTGCAGTTGAAATTATTATTCATTTAATTTAATTTCTGTGTAATAAATTACAATGAACTCACTCCATGATATAAGATGGTGAACACAGTGTATTATTAAAGTCATCAGGGAGACTGGAAATGTAGTCATTAGTAGCACTGGATGGGTTAAGTCAATCTCTTCATACTTAACATCATACATAAATTACAATAATTGCACTAGTAAGCAAACGTTTTGACTAGTCTAATGCTGCATTCACGCCATGTTGTAATGAAATAAATAAATAAAGATATCTATTCTGTAATTTTGACTAGTCATAATTGCAATTAAAATATCTACAATGCGATTATGATGATGTCATAGATATCTTCAATTGACATGTCACACATACACGTCATTTACTCAGCTCCTCCCTCTCACCGGAGCGCTTTCCTTGCCTTAGTGCTAACTGCTATCACAGAGAGAAAAGGGATAAATTACTTAAGGGATTATTAAATAACATCGGAATGCATTCATAGGGTAAAAGGTCTCCAGCATGCATATGTAGCGCTGTGATTTTAATAGAATCATGTTGTGAAACGGACCAACTGTGTAGTGTTCAATAAATGAGACACAAACTGCTTGTCTGAATTTATTTATAAAATTTGAAAAGACAAGAGTGGAGAACAATGGAATTGAAATGAAAAATAGTTCAAATAAATGAGTGATGAACAAAAATAATGCTTCAGAATCAAGGCAGACCCAGTCAAAAAAGGTGAAGGCTGATTTTAAAAAGATTATAAGTTAATACAATATTATGGCATTAACATTGATTAGTACATTACGTTATGTATGGATTGTGCCTTCTGTGTTGATGAAGGTTTACTCGTTTAATAATAACCCTCAAGGTGGAAGTATAGTATTGTATTGTATTATAGCAAGAGATCCGTGATGGCGATATTTAGCTGTTTTCAGTGATGATGCATTGAAAAGTTATTTTAAAATGATAGAGGGAATGCACTGACGTCACTTTCCCGCTGGAACACGCCTGTAACTCATAATGTAATAACTGCGCATGATGTAAAAACTGCACATAATGTAATAAGTATTACATAAAATGTTCATAATGTAATCATTTTGTCAAAATGTAATAAAATCTTGAGCTCATGATGTAACAACAATTTTTACATTATCAGAAAATTATCACATTATAAACTCACCAAAAACATGTCATATTTTCATTATTGTAATAGTTTTTAAAACATAAAAAAATTAGTATTCCCTTACAGTACATTTTTTTTAAATATAAAGCCAGTCTTAAACTACCTGCGAAATGCAACATTTAAATATTCATATTATTATTATTATATGTTTATTAAACATAAAGCATTGGATTTTTTTCTTTACAGTACATTTTAAAAATACCAGTTTTGTTTATTATTATTATTATTAATATTATTATTATTATTATTAATAATAATAGCATGAATATTTAAAGAAAATTGCATTTCGCAGATGGTTTAAGACTGGATTTAGATTTTTTTTTTTTTATGTACTGTAAGGGAATACTTTTATGTTTTAAAAGCTATTACACTAATATAGGTAGAATATATACAATACATATAGGTAGATCTAAATCCGGGTGATAATTTATATCAATGTTATATATACTGTATAACATAATCGTCCAGCCCTAAAACTTGTATAGTTTTTGTCACAGTGGCGGCTGGTCAATAGAGGGCGCTGGGGCGCCGCCCCCATCAAAATTCCAGAAATATACATGTATACAAAAATTATATACAAATGAAATAAAAATAAAATAGTTTACTCATACGACGTGCCGGCTGTTAGTAAGAGCCTCAGCATTTAATAAAAACTGGCTTTGATCGGTTAACTAATATGTTCTTCAATATGTTTCATGTGCGAGGGACGCCGGACAAATGGATGTCTGAGTCCAAAAATATACGGGCAGCATGTGACCTGAAGCTGGTCTCTAATTGGTTTTTAAAGATTCTCCTCCAGACGCAGGTCGCTGCATCCCTGGCGAACCAGAATTGGATGCGTGTTATTTTATCCAATCTGATTGGTTCTCGTCACCTGTCATTCAACTTTCCGCTCTTGGCCACTAAAGCGAAAGTGCGCGGGCGACACAGTCACTCCGACTCTGCCAAAACCTTGTTATGATGATCACTTTCGTAGAGATGGCAGCAGTTAAACCAAATTCTTTCACAAGGCGTTCGTTGGAAGATCCCGAACCGGACCAATGCGATTTACAAATCCAGCAGCAGGCCAGTGACAGAGGACGCAGCTGCACTCGGAGCTTCACGCGCCTGTTATGAGAAACGTAGGTGGCTGGCTGGATGTGTTGTCAGCAATGCCCTTTATTGCTTTCCCTGTCTTTTATTTCAAAGTGTCGGTACTGAAGTTTTGTGTACAACAACGGGGGTAAGAGACCGCAAATATCTAACTGAACAATGCAAACGTCATGACACTACTGAGATGACTGACTTTAATCAGAGAGTCATTGAGAAATTTGCTGGCCAGAAAGAAAGGAGAGCAAAATTTATGTTCAATTAGTCAACATGCTAGTCTGTTGTTGCTGTTTTTTGTTAGTTTTTCCTTATTCAATTATATGTGGGAAATGAATGTGTAAAAAGATAAAAGTGAAGACACTGTCGACCCCCCCCCCCCAAAAAAATTTTTTTTTATCACCAGCCGCCACTGTTTTGTCAGTGTTTATTTCAAAAAGCATTGTAGATATATTCAATGCAAATTATGACTATCATAATCACATTGTAGATATCTTAATTCCAATTACGACGAGTCAAAACTAAATTATGACTAGTACAGACAGGGGTATTTAATGCTAAAACGGCTTGCCATAGTACGCACTTTTCCTTGTGGCAGAGAGTAAAGGATTTGGATGTTGACTGTTGCTCTTTTATATGTTAAGGACATTAATCAGTTGGCGTTTACAAGGTGGAGTTCAGAAACCATTCAGAAATTTGCGATTTACAGATTTCACATCTGAAAGAGAGGTGTACGAAAGTTTTTTGTGTGTTCGTGTTCTCTGAATAACACATATGCACATTTGAGAAATTATCAGAATAACAAATGTAGGACGGTTTCTATGCAATATTTTATAAATGAGGCCCACAGACTTGAATTCAATGTGGCAACTGAAAGGCAAAAATTCCAAAAATAATTATTTAATTACTTAATGAGGGCACAATCTCCAGTGTAACCAGTGTATTTTATTTATAATCGTAGCACTTATAAATAATTTTAAAAAAAATCAAGGAGGGATGCAATAGCAGATGATTCAGGGATATAGCTAATGTACAGTGAGGAAAATAAGTATTTGAACACCCTGCTATTTTGCAAGTTCTCCCACTTAGAAATCATGGAGGGGTCTGAAATTGTCATCGTAGGTGCATGTTCACTGTGAGAGACATAATCTAAAAAAAAAATCTTTTAAACTATTTATTTGTATGATACAGCTGCAAATAAGTATTTGAACACCTGTCTATCAGCTAGAATTCTGACCCTCAAAGACCTGTTAGTCTGCCTTTAAAATGTCCACCTCCACTCCATTTATTATCCTAAATTAGATGCACCTGTCTGAGGTCGTTAGCTGCATAAAGACACATGTCCACCCCATACAATCAGTAAGAATCCAACTACTAACATGGCCAAGACCAAAGAGCTGTCCAAAGACACTAGAGACAAAATTGTACACCTCCACAAGGCTGGAAAGGGCTACGGGGAAATTGCCAAGCAGCTTGGTGAAAAAAGGGTCCACTGTTGGAGCAATCATTAGAAAATGGAAGAAGCTAAACATGACTGTCAATCTCCCTTGGACTGGGGCTCCATGCAAGATCTCACCTTGTGGGGTCTCAATAATCCTAAGAAAGGTGAGAAATCTGACCTGATCAGACCTGAAAAGAGCTGGGACCACCGTTTCCAAGGTTACTGATGGTAATACACTAAGACCAGGATAACCAAGGAGTGGCTCTGTAAGAAGCATATCAAGGTTCTGGCGTGGCCTAGCCAGTCTCCAGACCTAAACCCAATAGAGAATCTTTGGTGGGAGCTCAAACTCCGTGTTTCTCAGCGACAGGCCAGAAACGTGACTGATCTAGAGAAGATCTGTGTGGAGGAGTAGGCCAAAATCCCTCCTGCAGTGTGTGCAAACCTGGTGAAAAACTACAGGAAACGTTTGACCTCTGTAATTGCAAACAAAGACTACTGTACCAAATATTAACATTGATTTTCTCAGGTGTTCAAATACTTATTTGCAGCTGTATCATACAAATAAATAGTTAAAAAATCATACATTGTGATTTCTGGATTTTTTTTTTTAGATTATGTCTCTCACAGTGGACATGCACCTACGATGACAATTTCAGACCCCTCCATGATTTCTAAGTGGGAGAACTTGCAAAATAGCAGGGTGTTCAAATACTTATTTTCCTCACTGTAGATTGTTACAGGGAAATGTCTGCTGGCCTGGTTTTGTTGCGGTGTTGTGGATACATTGTGCAGCACTTCAGGAGAATGGGTTCATCTTACATTGCACTGAGATGGAAATGTATGGCAGCAGTATCGGGTGCAGCTGACACCAGACGAGCCACATCACATGGTGTCAGTCAGGCACATGCTAAAAAGAGCATGTGATACTGAAGACTAGGAGTAATAGCTGCTGAAAATGTAGTTGACGTTACAGGAATTAATTACAATGTTAATATTTATATTCAGAGGACTTTGTTTTTCTTTTTCTTCATAAGGGTTGGCATCGGGATTGGTGCCAATGTATGTGGGTGAGATTGCCCCTACCAGTCTAAGAGGAGCTCTGGGCACACTACACCAGCTGGCCATCGTCACAGGCATTTTTATCGCCCAGGTACAGTAGTTCTTAAGTTCAATCATGTTTTTTTCCTTTATATTATTTTTCAATTCTCTTTTTAAACGGATAATTACTGTGAATGGTCTCTAGTCCTTTATTATTTCATTTTCAATATTATTTTTATCTTTCACTTATTTCTCATTATCCATCTCATGATCTTCTCTTCAGATCTTAGGACTCGAGTCTCTGTTGGGCAATGAGCAGCTGTGGCCGGTGCTGCTGGGTGTTACAGTACTCCCTACAGTCCTGCAGATGACGCTGTTGCCTTTCTGTCCGGAGAGCCCGCGCTTCCTCTATATCATCCGGTGCCAAGAGCACCATGCAAAGAGCGGTGAGATCATGGGTCATTTCTACAGTTTGGTGCACGCCACATGTTTTTTCATGCATGTATCCCAAATAATAAACATGAATACCAAATACAAATCATGCTGAAAAGATGCACAGGGGCAGTGCCATTCAAAGTATTTGAGATTTATTTTAAGAAAAAAATCCAATGCACTTCTTCCAGTCCAAAAAAAGTAAAAGAAAAAAGAAACAGAAAAAAAAAGCCTTTTGGGCATTCAGCCTTCCTCACCTGACAGACTCTGAGGAAGGCTGAATGCCCAAAAGGCTTTTTTTTTTTCTTTTTTTTTTCTTTTCTGTTTCTTTTTTCTTTTACTTTTTTTGGACGGGAAGAAGTGCATTGGATTTTTTTCTTAAAATAAATCTCAAATACTTTGAATGGCACTGCCCCTGTGCACCCTGTGAATGATCAAAATGCATCAGTGTGCAGTGTTTTAGTCATTCTTAAAGTTTCTAGTGTGAGGTAAATAAAGGCTTTTTAACTTTTTGGACCGGATAAAATATCTGCTCATTGAGCCTAACAACAGTCGCTCAACATAAGTGCTATCATTAACAAATACTGCTTGCTCACGCAGATGATCATAATTTATAAATATAATAATTATAATTCCAAATTGTACACAAATTATAATTGTAACGAAATGTTTGTTAAAAAATAATAAAGTACAATTTATATGTGTAGGCCTACTTTTATACATTTGTGTTTGTTTAAAATCTATAAAGTGAATGTCAAATTATACTCCATCACAAATATTTGTAATGATCTACTTTTAATATTCAATCATTCTTAAATGGTAAACTAAATGCACACTAACCATTGAGAAATCTTCTTCAGCTTTGCGGCGCTTAACTGGCCGTCTGGAGGTCAGGGAAGATTTGGCTGAGATGAAGGAGGAAAAGAGGAGGATGGATATGGAGAGGAAAGTGTCCATTGCTGAGCTCTTTCGCTCTCCTCTGTACCGGCAGCCCATTATCATCTCTATCCTGCTGCAGCTCTCTCAGCAGCTGTCAGGAGTTAATGCTGTGAGTGCTGGAGTTGTGCTAGGAAAGAAAGATGAACAGAGATTAATGACTTAAAGTTATAAAAAAAAAAGAAGAAGCTGAATGCAACTCCTCTACAGTGTTTGAGTACCTTTGCTTTGTTAAGCTTTCTAAAATTATTTAATGTAACTGAGCCTTTGTAATAATGGTGGCACAAAAAATAAAGTTTTGGGCTAAATGATTGACGGATAAATGTAATCATTTATCACCATTTTTATAGAACAGGAAACTTAAATAAACTGAATTTGTGTGTGACATGTTTTTGAACCCATTTTTTCATATTTTTCTCACAATTGCCCTTGCTTTGCACTGCATAGATCTTCTATTATTCTACTGACATCTTCAAGAAGGCTGGGGTGGAGAGTCCGGTTTATGCCACCATAGGTGCTGGAGCTGTCAATTGTGCTTTCACTATAGTCTCGGTAAGTAAAAAACAAACAAAAACACAGATCCCATGACTCTTTAAAGAGGAACTAACAAGTTTAAGCATTAGCTTTTGGCACTTAATGTTTTCCCCAATAGCTGTGGACCAAAAATAAGACGGATTTTGTTGACCAGATATCAGTGGATTTTTTTTGTTTGTAAGTGTGGGTAGAGCAGTCAAGAGAAGATAATACAATTTAAAAAGCAACCCTCTTTTTGGCTAAAATGTAGCATTTCATTAAGTTTTTTTATCTTAAGAAATATATCATTATTTTGTATAATAATTATTATTATTTTTAATCAAACAATACAAACAACATTATTAGTGTAATCCAAGCCAAACTACAACTTCATGTTTATTATGTGATGCCTATTACTGACATTGCTCACTGTCAATTGCACTTGTCCAATCTACAGGTCTTCCTGGTTGAGCGAATGGGTCGCCGGACACTCCACATGTTTGGACTTGCTGGAATGTGTATCTGTGCCATCATCATGACAGTTGCCCTCACATTACTGGTCAGCTCAAAATACTTTTCAAGAAAAGAATAGCAAATTCATAGATTTACCAAATATTTCTATTTGACTAATGTGCATAAAACAGTTACTGGAAAAAAGTACACTCAATTTAGAGAAAATCACTTGACAATGTCAGAAGGGAGAAACCGGTTATAAAATGCTCAAATAAATTTGCTTCACATTTTTCCTGGTCAGTAAAGGCTGTCAAAATGTTGATCACTTTTTGATGTATGGTTCAACCGGAATCTGTAAAATGACAGATAGAGTATGAACTATTGTTTTGAAACCCTAACCCAGGGCTGTCCAAAATCGGTCCTGGAGGGCCGCTGCCCTGCAGAGTTTAGCTCCAGCTTGCCTCGACACACCTGCTGGAAGTTTCTAGTATGCCTAGTAAGACCTTGGTTAGCTGGTTCAGCTGTGTTTCATTGGGGTTGGAGCTAAACTCTGCAGGACAGTGGCCCTCCAGGAGCAGGATTGGACACCCCTGCCTAACCTAACCTTAACTGTAAAACAACAACAACAACAACAACAACAACAACAACTCTGCTTTAGCAAAGGTGATGAAACTGTTCATTATCATTCATTCATTCATTATCATTAACTATTTTTTCTTTGTTCACTGACAGGAGACCGTGCCATCAATGAGCTACATTAGCATGATGGCTATTTTTGGTTTTGTGGCCTTCTTCGAGGTGGGGCCAGGTCCTATCCCTTGGTTCTTTGTGGCTGAACTATTCTCACAAGGTCCCAGACCAGCAGCCATGGCAGTAGCTGGCTGCTCCAACTGGACTGCCAACTTCATCATTGGCATGGGCTTCCCGTATGTTGCTGTAAGTACAGAAGCATTGTTTTATTCTGGTTGCAATATTTAATTAACCTTCTTGTTGCAAATGTGTCTTAACTCATTCTCTCCTTACCACAGAACCTATGTGGTCCATACGTTTTCCTCATCTTCGCTGTGCTCCTCCTTTTCTTTCTGCTCTTCACATTCTTCCGAGTTCCTGAGACACGAGGCAAGACTTTTGACCAGATCTCAGCCACCTTCCATGGTCATCCACAAAACATGATGGACATGGACATGGACCTGGATCAAGGGAAACACAGTACAGAGCTGGACTACCTAGGATCTGATGGGACAGAGAACTGAACCCCGAGAGCGAGAGAGATTGTGGATGGGGGCCAGAATTACCACAATTTACCGTTCTTTGTGGCTTGGAGAGGAAAATGGTATGCATACCAAAAAGACAACATTACTAAGAAGAGACAATGTGGTCTTTGGAAATTAAGTATTATAAAGAAGGATGTTGGACTTTAGGAGAAAGTGCAATGTTGTTTGAAAAGGAGCAAGACTTGAGATTTGGAATTCTGCACTTTAACTTCACAAAGGTTTCCATATGTCACAAAGCGAGTTATGCTTTTGCATACAATTATAGTGGATCATAGACTGTTCTTTTCATTGTAGCATTATATTAGGATAATGGACCCTTTTCACATTTTCTGTGTTTTCAGAAGCGGAAGTTTTCATATAGTGGTGAATAGGAGATGTCAGCAAATATAATTTTTGTATTTCTTTCTATCTGCTCCAGTTGCAAAAGCAAAAAAAAAAAAAAAGCGATAGCGTTTACAAAACTTTCCAAAAGAGGGGAAAAATGTAAAATTGAGATTTCAGCAGTCAGAAGAGAATAAGATGTAAAAGTAGCCAGCACGGTAATATACACACAAAGTATAGCATTATAAATATGCATTCCATTTAAAAAAAAAAAATTTGGAACAAAAAATGGATCTTTATTACATTTGCAATGTTGATAACTGCGGAAATGCATCACAGTCTGTGAAAAGGGTCCATAAAACATTCTAATACTGATTGGTAACTGACGGTCAAATACTGCCAAAGGATAAAATGCTTCCAAAGTTTTTGCACAAAGCTAAAATTTTACTTGCAGTTTTTTACTGCTTATCAAACACCATCGTCAACACACATTAGAGAAACTGGTTATTACTAGAAACGAAAACCATCAATATTTGTTTCAATAACAATCAAAACATGCATATTTTGTAATTTCCAACATGTAGGCTATAACTTCATAGGAATTGTATAGGAAATTGTTTGTTCTTAATATATAGAGAACATTTCTTCACTATATAAGGGAAAAAAAAAAGTGTCCCACTGAGAAATTAAAGATGTGTGCCGTTTTATGAGTGAAAAAAGCTTACCTGTATTCCTTGTGTTGACACTATATGCCACATTCTGAGGTGTAATTTTAACTTATTTTCATGGAATAAAACATGTTTGTTCTGACAAACCAACTGTACATTTACAAACAGTGGAAGTGTGACCAGGGGCCCGTTTCAATAAGGAGGTTCAACCAACTCTGAGTTTAAACTTGAACTCTGAGTTGACTTACCCTGAGATGGGGAACGCTGAGTTTTGGGTTTCAGAAGAGCTGAATATTCAATTCAATCAGTAAAGCTTTAAGCATAAAAGGTTTATTGTGTAGGTTTCATGACTTTACAAACGTGGCATATAAAAAAAAATATATATAATTCAGTGTCTATTTCAATGTGCATCAGCTTTTCCCACATAGTCTAATGCTCTTTTCACATAATTAAATGTTCTCTGATCCCACCTGTTTGTTTATTAATTAGGGTAATGAAATTAACATTTGACTTCTACTCAGGCCAGCCAACAGCAAGAAGGCAGAGGCTCGCAAAACACCAGCACCACTGACAGATGAATAGTAGATGGAGGAAGAATATTAAAATCCAACAGGAAAAAGAATAAAGTATTTAAGATGATCATAAAAATTGTGAATCATTTGTGTTTATTTAACAGCTGTGGTGGTGGTTACTATATCTCGGACTGCCCATCCATCTAGCATCCTTCCCTTCCACAGTTCACAGGAGAGTGGGGACGGTTGCAACACTTTGCATTTTCTTCAGTTTCTCAGAGACTGTTTTTATTGGAAAGCCAAAATTGTAATACATTAAACCCAAATCTGTCAGCTACCCACCCACACCACTGTAACATGCGTACATATGATAATACACATACAATTTATACTTGAATAGACAAAGTCAAATGTTGCATCTGACCCCATAAGAGGGGACAGCTGCAACATTCATTTAAATGTAAGAAAAATAATTCCTTTAACATCATATTGCAATTTCTTTCTTTATTTACAAGTAACAATGTTTTGGTTAATTACCTACATTGTGGCCAAGTCTGACAGCATTTACTTAAAAAAGGGGACATACCTGCTGGCTTTTGAAGATGTAATTAGTAATGAATTACTTTTAGAGTAACTTACACAATACTGGTTATACAGCTTACATTAATTGATGGCATAGGGGACAGTTGCAAGTTGCATCAGCATGTTGCAACTGTCCCTACACTGACAGCCAAGATAAAACTTGCTATACTAGCTTGACACAACAGCCTTGACACATGGTAGCTATGTCTTTTAGAAGCTGAGAAAACACTGATTAAAATTATAATGCTTCACGCAAACAGTTTAGACAGTATGACAAAAACTAAGCATGAAAAAAAACGTTTTTACTTAAAAAAAAAAAGGAATAGTCACATGTGGCTTTTTTCTTCCAGAAAGGTAGAGGAGCTATAAGAGCATATTTAGTATGAGTATCATCACTAGCTCATTCCTGATTGAAGGAATAAGCAATGTTGCAACTGCCCCATGTTGCAACCGTCCCCACTCTCCTAATCCAATTTTCAGAAAGTGTGATGATGGGAATATACGTGTCAATGCATCCAACCACTGGAAATCCTAAAGGAAATTCTAATTATTAGGTTACTTCTAGAGCTTTATCAAGTGAACGTCAGGATCCTGTATAAAAGGACATGCCATTTTTGTCACTTTGTCCTCATGATGAAAATATGTGCATAATGCTTTTACTTTTTTTATTGTATTTTTGTCTTGTTTCCAGTCAATTTCTAAAGATTCTTAAATCAATATGCATTTTATACACTAGAAAAAAAAAATACAAAAAGGGTATTTAGTCTCGTTTCCTGCAGTGAAAAAAAAAAGTGCATTTCCCATATTTTGCACATTATCTGCCAGTGGGGTAAGAAATACTTTTTCCGTTTACATTAGGATTTTTTTCATACCCCACTGGCAGAATTTTACTTGTTTTAAGTAAAATGCTCTTTAGATTTAATTTATAATTTTTAGATATTTGTACTTGATTTAAGACAAAAATACTCAGTAAGAAAAGTATTAAAAGAATAAAGTATTTAAACACCGCTAACGCTTTAAAAATGGGGAGGACACCGAAAGAAACTGGGTTTACCAAAGAAAACGTGCTCCAGACCAGGTTAGGTTCACAGAGTAAGTTACCCTGGTAACTGACTCCGAGTACAAGTTACCTCTCTTTCATTAACTGGCTTGACTTACCCTGCTTTCTCGGGTTTGACATACCTCCCATTCTGAAACAGGAAAACCCAGAGTTTCCCCTCATTTCAGGGTTAACAAACCAGAGGTGGACAAAGTACACAACTCCATTACTTGAGTAAAAGTAATTGGTTAAATATTACTCCATTACAAGTGAAAGTTGTAAAGATAGATTTTTACTTAAGTACTTTTAAAAGCAAGTACTTCTGTACTTAAGTATCAAAAGTAAACGCATTTTATTATTGTTGTATGAATGCACGCCGTTCCATCATGGTGGTTTAAGCCAGTCATGCTCCATCCGACATGCTAGCATACCTTGAACTCATTTAAATACTTGTTTAAAAGTTACAAAGCTCTCAAAGTCAAAATCATACTAGAAAAGAAAGGTTTTTACATTGTGTTTATTTGATAGGATCATGTAAAAAACATTTCTGAAAGGACTTCAGTTAACATTAGCCCAACTACGTTTTTGCATGCTAACTAACATTGTCAAACGTTATGCGTTAGCGATGTATCCACAAGGCTATGTAGCAACTTGGCGGGTAAATCTATAAAAATCATTTGACCAACCATATTTCATACCAATGTTAATTTTGACAGCAAATTTTTATTTAGTTTTAGTCATAGTCTTTTGACTATAACATTTTAGGCATCTGAATTGTTTTAGTTTTAGTCTATAATAAGATTTTAGTAGAACTAAAATTCAGTACTTGTGGTCTAGCATCGGAGAGGCAGCTTTCTGTGTGCGCTTTCGTGTTGTCGCACTTTTTCAGACTTCTTTCGTGTCACTTTTTCAGACTTATCCACATGTGCTCTTCTTAATTTTAACTTTAAAGTATGACCATGGTTGCGTGCACTGCGTCTAGGAACTGCCGCCTTCTATTTTGCCATCAATTGATTAGTGTTCAAAAATACTTGGAAATCATTGAACTTCATGTGATCCTACGAGTGATTACTGAAAGAAAAAAAACAAAAAAAACACGAATCATCCACTGACTTTAAAAGCGGCTAGGACTATCTAATTCGAGGGCCTTGATAGAAATGTAGTGGAGTAAAAAGTACGATATTTGTCTTTCAAATGTAGTGAAGTAAAAGTCATAAGTTTCCAGAAAAAAAAAAAACTCCTCAAGGAAAGTACAGATACTCAAAAAGTGTACTTAAGTACAGTACTCAAGTAAATGTACTTACTGTCCACCTCTGTAACATACTCAGTTTTCACTTAACCTCCTTTCTGAAACGGGCCCCAGCTTTTCAATAAGGTTTGATACAACAGAACATAGATAAATGGATGCAGAATGAGAAAAAATAAAAATAAAAAAAAAGGTCAAGGCTTTGCAAATAATCAATTTACTCTTTATTTACTTTACTGGCATTGCACAAAATCCCCACCAAAGTAAAGTACATACCAAACAAAAAGAAAAAAGGGACAATTTTTAAACCAAATTGTATTTTGATTGGATGCATGCTTTCCCCTTTTATCAAGTTACAAGTAAGAGAAGAGTCTGTGCTGCGCTCATCACACTGGATGGCATTTCCGCTCTTTGATGAACTTAAAGTAGACGAACTGGTCACGTTTTCTTTACTGCTCATCACCCATAGTACAGAACAAAACTATTAAGGGGAAATATTGTAAATTTAATGGGCTTTTTAAGAGCAGTTTTTTTTTTTGCTATTTACTTTTAAATGGTCAAGTATGCATCAACCCAACCCTCTCTTCCCATTCATCCCTCTCTTTCGCTCTCCCTGACAGATGAAGGGTCCAGACCACAAGCGGTGGATCAGGTTGGGGGAGGGACAAGGACGTAGAAGCGAGGGGCAAGTTGTTTGAATGTTTGACGAGACAGGCGTGGTCCTACCCCTCAAACTAACCCACCTGGGAACCTATGCAGTGACACAGGAAGAAAAAAAAAAAAGTGAGGCATGGAAGAAGAAAAAAAAAAAAAAAAAAGGCAACTTAGAAGGACAGAGGGTTATTTTAAAAATTTAGACAAATGCATAAAACTAAAATTAAACAAATGCAAAAGTTGTTAGTGAGTACAGATTCTTAAGTGTTTATTACAACATTTCATCTCTTTATCAAACAACTAGACTAATGAATGGCTTTACACGAACCATAATTCACCTAGACAGGGCTTTCTTCGGTGTAGATGTAGATTCATGGCTAACTACGCATCAGTGAAATAGGCTATTATAGGTGTTTATTTCAGAAATATGAATGTACCTCGCACCTGCCTCCATACATTACCCATTAGTCTACTTTGGCACACTGCCATTTTATTTAACTGACCAACTCTCAATGTGTAGCAAAACTGCACAACGCACCGGACAGCATGGAGTAGTGTAGGGAACGCACAACGGTTCTGTGATTTAGCTTTGGAAGTTTACTTGGCTGAGAAAATAAAACGCATTCCCCCGGTTTGTTTTACAAACAAGGCTTAAAACCTAGCCTAAGACTAAAATGCATGTTTGAGCTGTTTTAACAGAAAGCAACTTACACTGAAATATGTCAGTGCCATTGTTTTGTCTCAATATGCACACCAGTAATGTTTTTTCTAAGGCACGTTTGTAAAGTTACTTAAATGTCCTAATTGAACTAAGGCCTAATCCTGGCTTTAATCTAAGCCCTGTCTGTGAAACCAGGCCATTTTGTGACATCAATTAATACAAATCTCAGCTAAAACAAAAAGCTTGACTGCTGCATTTTTTTATTGTCTTGCTCACGCTTGCTCATTTAAAATGGAAGAGAATGGTGACTTTCATCAAGAGAATTTTTTTTTTTTTTTTTTTATTAAAGCGGATAAAAACATGTCAAAATCCTATGCAAAGGGCTTTGCATTCCAATTGTTCTAAAAGGTAAAAAGTAAGGTTTGGCGAGAAACCAAAAAAGTAATTTTATCGTCAAGTGAAAATATTGGCATTGCAATCCTGTGTACATCTATGCGAGTACACAGCAGTTTGCGCAGAGCAAAAGCATTATTTTGAGATCAATAATAAATTAATAAAACGGCCTACAGTACAAGCCTCAGAAGAGTATGCATGCATTATCTCTGTTGTGCTCTAACTGAGGAACAACTGATGACGACACTGTTTGATCTTCGACATCTAGAGGTTGAACATTCAAGCTGTTTATTAATTTTCTACAACTGAATGTTAATAAATAAATATATAAATAAATAAATAAATAAATAAATAAATAAATATATAAATAAATAAATAAATAAATAAATAAATAAATAAATAAATAAATAAATAAATAAATAAATAAATATATAAATAAATAAATAAATAAATAAATAAATATATAAATAAATAAATATATAAATATATATAAATATAAATATATATATATATATATATATATATATATATATATATATATATATATATACACATACATATATATATACACACATACATATACATACATATATATATATATATATACAAATTGTAATACACTTTTATTTTTAACATTTTTATAAATAAATAATTTTTTTAAAACATTTTTATAAATAAATATAAAAATCAAAAAAGGAATGAACGAATGATACAAGGATTGTCTTTGCCAATTAATTCAACTTTTTAACTTTCCCCGCCCAACACGGAACGGTTATACGCTAGGGGGCGCTATGACACTGTTGAAAGGGTACTGAATCTCCTGACCAAAACCCCATGCGAAAAAGTTGCAGAAACAAGCTATCACATGTAATCATATACATGTAAAATAACGCAATAATCAACATTAAACAGCAGAATTCAAAACTGCCAAATGTTACTGAATGAAAATATCGACCCAGGATGAGCTAAAGGACTGTGCAAGCATTAGGGGAGTTGATGGACTCCATCCATATTTTGATCCCTGTTCTGAATCAGATTCAGAAAACATGATTTTCATAGCTTTTTGTCCAAAATGCATGAAGCTAGAATTAAACAGGGTTTTTGTTTAAAAGCAGCAGTCTGTTCTTTTTTTACAACAAAATATTCTGGGGGCCAAGAAATTGTGAAAAAGATCAAAAACTGACAACTTTTCAAAAATGATGGCGGGCAAAGAGTTAAAAAGCATGACTAAACAAAACACGAATTAAATGTTTTAGAATATTCAGTAGCTGCTACAGCAAGCTGACAACTTCTAACTGCATTTTAACAGCAGTTGTAGTTTGATGGCCAAAACCAGTTTAGCTCAGGAAGTCCCACCTCTTTCCAGGGTCACATTTTTTCCAGACACAGAAATCATTCTGAGGGCTTGGAAGCTGTAGGGGCAGGTGCCTACACAGGGAGAAACTGTTGTTAGGGTCCATTAGCGTCATTGGCAAAAAACAAAACTACTCACCTCATTTTTAGGGGACTGTTTTGGGGACGTTTCAGAAGAGGATTTGACGTTAGCAGACTTGGAGGTCCGAGCTGGGGACTCAGGTTTTTCAGGTTCGTCTCCATCCTAAACAATGACAAGCCAGATATTTATACAACCTAGTTGAAGAATACAGTTGTGGGACAGGGACAGAGCTATTCGATTAAGATCAATTTTTTTTAAAAGTCAAAATATTTCTCAAATTGATTAGCTGATTGTTTGCTTCTCCAGCAGTGTCCAGAGAAAATGGCCCCATTCCAGAATTGTAGCAGGTAACGTTAAACAGTCAGGAAGTGAGGACAAAGCTAATATTGTCAAGTTCAACTACTTCACTTGTGCGTTTTTATGGAAATCACTTACTTTAGAAGTACCAGATTCAGATTTCCTCTGTCTGCGCCGACTGAACGGTCTGCGAGGTTTCTGGGACTGCCCTTCTGTCTGTTCCCCGTTGGTCTGGCCCTCTTTAGGGGGCGACTCTTGCCCTTCTGCAGGGGCTACTGTCTGTTGAACCTCTCCAGGGGGTGGCCGGGGATGGAACGGCCTGGGCATCACATAAGAGACTTTCAGATTTGAAAAATACAATAAATGAGCACAGGCTATCTTGCATGTTTAAGGCAATGACATTGTCATTCACCTTTATTTGATCAAGTCACATTTGATCAAGTCACCTTTATTTATATAGAATTTTACACAATACAGATCATTTCAAAGTGGCTTCACAGTACGAACAGAATAATCAAATAATGCAAACTATAATTATGAGATATTCTGCTGCAAGTCAGTTCAGTAGGTAAAGTTAATCAGTGGGAGTCAATGAAAGGAGTTCAATTCATAAGAAGCAGCTCTACAGAAGACAATGTTGTTATTCAGCTGGAATCAGTTCAGTGTTGATTCAATTCAGTTACCAAAAAGCAAGGATTTACCACAACACATTCACATTTGAAAAATGGTGATTAGCACTGGTGAAATTATAAATTAATTATATTTAAGACTATATATTACTTAAGACTTTTTGCAGCCTTAAACACACTTTTCAAAATGTAAGGCATCTTAATATTTGACTCAACCCCCTCCATTTTTCTTTTCAAATAAACACCAGTATGGGAATTTGACAAGACAACACGGTCCAGTCTCAAATCAGGGCGTCTGATTATAAAACATCTCACAAATGCTCTTAAGAATTTAGTCTTAAGCTTTGACGTTAGATTAATAGAGACTCTTAGATTTGACTAAGATATCGAAGAGTAAGAGACTTTGCTGAAAGTAGCTTTTAGCTACTTTATAAAAGTCTAAGACTGATTCTCAAGTGCTGACTGAGGTGGAACCTGAGTGTTGTGAATTAAGGACTACAATGTCAGCCCAAAATGGCCACCCTCAACCTCTGAATCAGCCAATAGTGAGGCTGCAAGGGTGAAGTCGCAGCAGCATTACACCAATCATTTAATGTAATTAAATGAAAATCATTTAATTAAGACACTGAAATGTTAATATTTAAATTTAAAAATTACTTTGCATTGTACAAAAATAAATAAATAATTCACCAAAAATTAGTATTGATGCCGTGGAATCCTTTTCTATTGATACACGTCTAATTTACAGTTGGAGCAATGATGCAAACATGAGTTCCATCAATGACTCCAACAATTCCAGGGAAGCTTGCGATGCTCAAAAGTGGCTTGCTTTTGCTGCATGCAGTGCTTAATTTGTAAAGTGGGAGGTCCCGGAGCACAGAGGGGGGTGTATCCGGCGACTCAAAACGCAGGTTGGAGGTAACGGGAAAAAAAAAATGCATTAAGTTTTGCTTTGTAGAAAGCCTTTCTTTGAAACAATTTTTTTTTGTTGTATAAATTGTATATTAATTTTAGTAAATGTTGCATCAACTAATTGCTTGTATTTAATAAATAAAAAGCAAATATAACAACCGTGACATGGAGGCACCGGTGCGCTGCGTTCACTTGCATTGCGCGTGAACTGCAGCGCATCTAATCATAAATAAATTAAACTCAGCATAGGCCTATGCATACATTAGCCATTAAATACATTTGTTGCATTGGATGGATCAGTATCCTTTCTACAACAGACCAGGGCTTTCTAGCGGCTCGCATCAGAGCATTGCATCGTCAATAGACCGCAAAACAAACAAGGAAAAAAGTTCCGCGTGTAGCCTATTCAAGGCAATTTTTATTTTAATTTCAGAACATGCACTGCACGGGTGCTAAATGTAAAAAAAATTTAATAAATATACTGCATCAATTGTTTTCACAAGCAGTTATTTTTCGGACTATTAAATTAACCACAATTAATTTTAATAGTGACATACGAGGTGCCGGATTCAATAAAAAAGGTTCCGGATCCAACATCGGAGGTGCCGGAACATGTTCCGGCAGAAATTAAGCCCTGGCTGCATGGTTTGAAGATCAGTTGGAAAGTCAATGAACTATCATACAAAAGCGATGTCTGGCCTAGGAAAATTGATGACATCACCCTATATCCAAATATTAAATATTATACCGTTGATGCATTTTTCCTGTGAGCTTTTTTGTTTTTCTAAAACCTGTAGCTATAGTTTGTTGTATATACAAGTGGGGATATGAACCTTCGAAATCGAGGTCTGAACCTGCGAGGTGGCGGCCTCTGCTGGGCACCATCTACTTCCTCGTTCTTCTCTCCTGCTTCTCCCTAGAGCGGAGAAAAAAAAACTGCAAAACTCACTGACTAGCTGTGTGCAGTAATAAAACAAAATTATCAAAAGTTTAAAGGATTAATGTTGAATATTGAAAGTTCACATTGAACACAAATCCTATGAAATGTCACCAGGGCCTACAATATTCACTAGCAATGTTTCAAATATACTATTAAATCTAAGGGATGGCAGACCTTTAGATTAAAAACAGCATCCAAATGACCTCACCTCGCCTTGTGGCGGAACAGGTCTCCTGCGTGGACGCTGGCGGCGAGGACGTGGCCGAGGGGCTCCCTTCTCCTCACTGCTCTCTCCCTCAGTTGTGGGACCAGCTGGAGCACCCTCAGCATTCTCCTCTCCTTCAGCAGGACGTGCATTACGGGGGTAAAAGCGCCTACGAAATCTGCGTTTATTGGGGGCGTATCGGCTGCCTTTGACAGGTATACCCCCTGGACCGGTCACATTCGCTGCCTCTGAGCCCTAAAGCAAATGCTTAGTTTTAGAGTGAAAATTAAGCTATATAACTCAATATTAAACAATATTCCTCAACACTATTTGGATTCATCCAGAACCACTTACTTTAGCTGCTTCGACAACGTCAAACTCCACAACCTCGCCGTCCCCCACACTTCTGAGGAACTTTCTTGGGTTATTCTTTTTTATTGCAGTCTGCCCAAAGGAAAAAGGCACATCCTTAGGAAAACGCATATCCTTAGCCTAAAATTTTCCATCATTGATGGGTGGGTTAAGTTGCAAGTCGAACCATTTAAAAACTAATGTTGATATATTAGGAGAATGACATGTTTATAATATGCTGCATTTAACATCTTAACAAAAAACAAACTAGTGGCATTACTCCACCAGAAAATGATTTAAAGTAGTTTATATTAAAGGTTGCAATGCATGTATAAAGTAAACATTACCTGATGAACAAATACATCATCTTTAGTATCATTTCTGTGGAACAAAAAGGGAATTAAATTAAATTTGAAACCGACTATACTTAACCAATATTTTTTTCTGAGAAAATCATTTGATATTGTGAAGGCAAAAAACCCTGATAATTAAAATGCTTGCTTAGCGATATTATACATTATATACCAGCATTATGAACCTACCTATTGATAAAGCCATATCCATTGCGCACATTGAACCACTTCACAGTCCCTTGCACACCTGTTGCTGTAACAGATCATACAATAATGCATCGCCATCCAATCACAAGATATTTTGAGTTGTTGCTGTGCTCAGACAAGATTCGTAGCTATTATGCTCAAGCAAAGACCGGTATGCAGGCTCATTTGAACACTGGGCCACGTGTGTGAATTATTAACTACAAACTTTGAAACCTTTCAACCCCTTAGGTCGTTCAGACGCTCGTCAGACAAAGGGAGACGCAAATACGTGTTTTTGGCCCGATAAGATGAGGTTATCATTGGATCCATGCGATCCAAGGCCAAACATTGCAAATTATGGTTAATAATGTAAATATTTTACTTAATGACATGCAACACACCTGCAGTTAAATCCCTCCCACATAAAGCACATGGTGACAGCCGCGGAGAAATGTAGGTCATCGACGCACTTTCACTGTGTAAATAGCCAAATGCTGGCCTGCTTCAAATATGAAGAACTTCAGATCATACCGGACTACTTTAAATTGATCTTTTGCTGTAGTTACAGAAACTACAAAATATAAAATCCCAAACAAGACACGATCATATCGCCCAGTGAAGAGTAACGTTAACTCGAGAATAAATGGTAAAACAAGTTCCAAAGAAGAAGGTAACCATGTGGTAAAAAACATTTATATTATCGACATCGTTATCGATAGCATTTATGCAAAGTCGCAATTGTGAATTAAACTATATAGCCTAGCATAAATAAATTCTGAAAAACGATACTGTCGAAAGCAAAACAAGATAAGCAGCTGATTAATACAAAACAGCTAATTTGTCAGAACTCTAAAGCCTGTCAGTTGCGTCTCATTCAATAAACACGACGTGTTCATTACTATGATTTGTAATGTGTCTTAAATAAATGTATAAGACACTGAATCCCTACCGATGACTTTTCTCTCGGGCTGAGGTTGCTCAGACGCCTCTGTGTCGCTCATCTCTTCTCTCTGGATTTAACCCCCTCCCTCTGACTCGCCAAACTTTTACTTAAGCGGCCACCTCAAACTTTTTATCCCGATTCCCTGTCATGAAGCCTGGATTTAATTGGTGTTCGAGCGACCAATCCGCGAGTACTATCTTCATTCTCGCGTGATTAATTGGAAGTCAGTGCGTATGTCTCGCGCGAAAACCAAATTGTTTTTTCACACTTTCATTACGACTTTTTACAGAATTACATGCTAATGTTTTCTATATGATTATTATTAATCATAATGTCATAATCCAGCTTCAGTCGTACTGTATAATGCCTCCTCTTCGGTCATGCAGTATATCTTTTATATTTTTATAGATGCCTCTTTCAAAACATTAATATGTATTTTGCAGTGGTGTCATGAAATACATCAGACCTGTTTCTCCATAGAAGATAGCAAGCAGTGGAGCTGTTGACAGAAAATCAGACAAATCACAAAAGTCAGCCTATATCCCATCAAATCACCAGGCTGGCTTATTTTTGATTTGTCAGATTTTCTGTCAACAGCACCACTACTTTATATCTTCTATGCAGAAACAGGTCTAATATAAATTATTATTAACTTTATCAATATTAATATAATAATAATATTGATAAAGTTAATAATAATTTATAATTAATAATAGATAAAGTTATGGCACACACTTTTTTTTACCCATTATGCCTTGCACAAGCCCTTCTACACATAGGTCACCAGATTCAAGTTTCACTTGACTATTTTTATCCAAACGACTTGCCAAGACTGTTGGTGCAGTGTATTTGGTCATATTCTTCCGACACCTTATAATTTTATTGGACATTCATTATTTTATTCACTAATTTTAATTTCATTCAGTAGTTTCTGTACCTAAATATGTGCATGTTGCATTTGATGAAGTAGTAGCTGAGTGTGTGTAATGCTATGAAGAATCCCAGTGTGTCTATCTTTATGTCTGCTGTTTGCATCATGAGTGAGAGAAATCCAGACTAAAGTCATGCAGACATATGACATCTGAACCATGCAGTAAACAAAAGATAAGTGAATATAATATTTGTCGTCAAGTCATCTTTTTTTATATAGCGCTTTTTACAATGCTGATTGTTTCAAAGCAGCTTCAAAGTGTTAAAAAGGAAAATAATGTAACATAATTTGATTCGGCTGCACAGCCACTTTTGGAGAATACAGTGATGTCATCCAGCTTAGTAAAATTATCATAGTGTCAATGCGGGCAGATCAGTAATATAGTTTAATATTTAGTGTCCCCAACTAAGCAAGCCAAAGGCGACAGAGGTGACGGTGACAAGTAACCAAAACTCCATCAGGTGACAGAATGGAGAAAATTTGTGTAGATCTTTATTTTTTACATTTAGAGTTGCATTACAAAAGAAATTTGCACTAGAGACTGACTTCCAGTCAGACACAAGGTACACTCTGCACACTCACTACTGTTACCATATCATAAAACCAAAATCAGACATTCTGATCTCACATTTCACCAGTATAAATATAAGTATAAACAGATTATGGCGATTAATGAGATTATGTAGAGTGGGGTTCGAAAAGTAGGCAGGAATATTTGTCTGCTCTGAGAGGATGGTCGTACTTTACTGTGATATGTAAACCAAGGTTTTGCTGGACAGTACGACCCCATTAATAGGCCTACATACTAACATACTAAATATAGTAATCTGACTGCAAATCTGACATCTTTCCAATAGTATTCAACTGCTGAGCTGCAGAACCATACGTCAAAGCAGTTTCAAGACAGCTGCAAAATGTCTGGACTCCATAGCATCTTTCATTCGCCAAGGACCACCTAGAGGCCATTTGACGACATGTAAAGAAACCAATTACAGTTCGTTCATTCAGCCTCATTTTTAGGGACGTGAAAAAGTAATATCAGTGTCCCTACAATAGACCAGCATGTAAAACTCATTGATGTATTTTAAAGAGGTTTGCCGTCACAGCATTCCAGATAGACAGTTAGAATTCCTGTAGAAAATCTTGTTGAATTTAACCAGATGACAACTTCGAAACAGCCAACGGTCTGTGGCTGTCCTGAAACGGCTGTCACATAATGGTGCTGCAGCACTGCACTTAGACATATCTCCATCTTTCACCAATTTGGTTATTGGTGATAAAAGTGTCTGTGTATTCTGACTTTATTTATATTTTTTGCAAGAAATATTATATCCGTTAATCATTATACAGTAATTTTGTTTTGCCAGTGACTGATTTTTTGGGGTCAAGTGAACTTTTTTTCTCTGTTGCCTTTGATGTCACAGCTCAGGATAGTCACTAAATAATTCTTACACCTTTCTTTAAACAACGACAACGATTTAGCAACAGAAAGAAAAATAAAAGTTTTTGGTAGCTATCATTGGACTATTAGTTTTAGGGCCCTAAGGGGCAAAGGGCTCTTGTGGTCCTGCCCCAATTTCATAAACAGGAATGTAAATGGATGGATTTCTATATGTATTACATGCCTCATTTGGGATTTAAGAGGAAAGAAAGTATGGCAATAATTAGGCCTAATTACATTATGCAGAACATGGCTCGAATAGGCTGCGATGTTTGAAAATTGCGATCAGTCATACTTGGGCACCACAAAAAATACTAATAATAATAAATAAATAAACAAATAAGCAAAATCACGCATATGGCAACATCACTTCCACCCGCCCTTGAATTTAAAGAGCGATGGTGAATGCGCAGGCGCGGTAAACGGTTGAGGTTCATTTCATGGTATATGAGGTTGACTTAGTTCGTACTACGGATCAGAGTGAGAGAGAGGGAGAACGAGGAGGGAGAGCGAGAGAGAGAGAGCGAGCGAGAGAGAGCGAGCGAGCGACAGTTTAGGATCCACGCTTTGGGTCAGCCAACTAAACGTGTTGCTCAAACTGAGAGAGGGGAATACGAACCGCTTGTAATGACAGCAGCGTCAGGCTAGCCGGATTGCTTGAGTAAACACAAGAGGCATCGCGCAGCTGATAGCAAAAAAACAGGCAGACAGATCCGAGAGAGAAAAGGGCAAGAAAAAGGGATATCCTGTTGGGTTGCCCTGAAAGCGTGGACAAGGCTGTAAACCAGGTAAGTATGCTTAACCAATTCAAACAACGGGCGTGATCGCGCGTAACAACAACAACAACCACCTCAACAACCTCCTCCTCGCTCGAGATAACCTGTCATCTGTTTCATGCTTTTGACAGTCACCTAAACAAAGCAAACAATTAGCTTACGATACAGCATCTCTTGTAAATTGCTAAGTGTTTATAGGACATGTGCACTCATTATTTTGCGCGAATAATTTAGAATGACGACAATATATTTTCCTTGGGCGTTGGATGCACAAACTAAACTGAATTTGACGAGGAACATTCGCGTCAAAGTTTCACCCCGACACAAAGACAAAGATGGAAAAAAACTTGATCACAACTCAAGACGCATGAGTCCACGGCGCCTCGCATTTTAACGTTACATTAGCTAAGCCTTGCATCATAGAAACCTCGTTTTAGCCGCGCAGGTTTTCGTTATGCATTAAAGTTAGTCTGTGGATCTGGTTCACGAGTTGTCAAGTGCGGGTTAAGGGTGACATACGTGCACCTGCTTGTCCGTGATTAGCGCGGCTGCTCGGCGGGCCTCGGGTTCTGATCAGTGCGCAGTGGCAGATCCAGCAGGCCTCAGAAAGCAGCCAGGTTACTGCGGCTGGAGGACATGCATGCGTGTCCTTATGAAAGCTAAGCAGCCCAACTTTCATTGTTCAAACACATACGACCCGTATTCCCTGTAAAATGTGTCACAGTGCAAGTGTGCGATAGCGGCGAGTTGCGCTACTTGTGCAACTGACTAGACTTGTGAAGCGCAGCGATCATTCAAATTATGTTAGCTGTTTGAAAGTGGAAATCGGATGCTTAGCATTTTAAATGTGGAGTGAAATGGATTTATGTATCGATATGTGCATGCTAGTGGGATATGGGCTGCGTGTCTAGCACCATGACTTGACGTTTGGGCCCTACCCACGTGAATACTTGCAGACCATCATTGCACGGTACAGTGAAGTTACTCAAATGTTGTGTTTTCTAGCTGTTTAATGACAATTGTCAGTGTTGTTGACAAGTATTTGTAAGGTATAATTACATATTTACAATAGTTGGGCATGTCATTAGTCCAGTTAACAGGTGACATGTTCTTGTTGCCTTATATAGCTTGCTTCTGCAAACAGTAATCCATGAGACTACAATTAATTTATTTAAAAGATATTTTCATTTGTTGAAAGATAATTAAAATTAAAGATAATGTGGCATATATATTATTGCACTGCTTTTATTGTTAAATTTTTTGTAAAACAGTAATTATCATGGTTGGTTCTATTTATAAATGTAATCTGGACATGTCTGAAGTCCATTCTTCAGATGTCAGGAATGTTCATACTGTGGTTTGAGGGACAGATATCCTGATCCAAGTTGGTCATGGTTATTGAATTTCTGTTTGCAATGAATTTTACTTTGGTTTGGCTTATTTCAGAGTAAAATTTGCTAAAAAAAAAGAAAAAAGGAGAACAAAAAAACCTCCCCTCAATAGTTATTTGACTATTATGGCCCCAAGAGATGTCAGTGGGAAAAAAACGAAAGTTGTTTCAGGGGATGAACAAGTTCACTTTGATGAAAGATTTTTTTTGGGGGGATATAGGCCTAATTCAAGAATAGCAAGATGGTTGTTACAAAAGACCCATCTTTCTTTAGTATCTTTCTCAGATGAATTATGCTGACTAATATTAACCAATGTAATTCTGGTTTATTAATCTTTAGAAATAACATGGCAGATGCTGACCTGGACTTCACGACAGGCGATGCCGGTGCCTCTGCTACCTACCCCATGCAGTGCTCTGCCCTGCGTAAAAATGGTTTTGTAGTTTTAAAGGGTCGACCATGCAAGATTGTGGAGATGTCCACATCTAAAACCGGTAAACATGGACACGCCAAGGTGAGTGATGGTTACAACTTATGCCCAGTTCTCACTGCACACATTTAGGCCCGATTTTCATGCAAGTGACAAATCACGCAGTGTTAATTATCAAAGACGCGATCTGACAGAATTGCAGATGAGTCGCTGACGACCGTGAGTTATTTGGCATGCTAAATATCTGGACCTGTCTGCGATTCAAATTCCTGCTGTGTGAAATGTGTTTCTGACTGAAAAATACATTGCGATGACCAGTGGTGAAACTTTATTAATGACAGGCCCCAGTGCAGGCTATTATGACGGGCCCCCTGGGCTGCACGGGGGGGCTCAGCCCCCAGTGAGGGTATGAAAAAAATGGTAACACTTTAGTTTAGGGTCCAATTCTATATTAGAATATCGGCTGTTGATTATTACTTTTAGAGCAAATATTAAGGCCTTATTCTGTATGACCATATTCTAGGGCCTATCGGAATCGGAATATAGGCACGGTTTTATAATCGCTGAGATTCCAAATGTGAGGTAGTAAGGGGGGTTCAGGTACATGCTCCCCTGAGAAAATTTTTGATTTCTATGATCTACATATGTGTATTTTAAGATGTTCTGAAGGCCAAACATTTTTATAACAATAGCTTGAAAACCATGTCAGTGGGCAGATATGACTGATAGTTTTTTCCATTTTAACCAGTGAAGAGAGTAAATCTGGTTAACTGATATTTATATGTTTTATGAATAATTTTCGTTGACACATTAATTTATTGAAGGCTACCAGGAAAGGTTACTATTAAATTAATTCACAATATGCACACATTACTAATCTTATGCCCAATACAGGCTGAAAAAAGCTGAGCTTTTTTAATTTACTGAAGGCTACAAATGGAATTATATTAATTTACAATATGTACACATTCATTATTAATCTTATGCCTATTCTGAAGAAAACTTGTTGTTTGTTAATTATATTATGAATCACATTAACCTACATAGACCTATTTTCAATTCAAAATGGTGAAATTAGACAAAAGTTTATTAATTTGTCTGAATAATTCTGTCATTTGTTTAACTTTTCTGAATTAAAGAAGCAGCTGTTAAATATGAAATGTTCATTTAGCTAGGCCTACTTAGGCTACATATCTCACTCTTGACGTCGAGTCGCGCTGCTAAAATTCGCGCTAATCCTCAGCCGCATCTGTGTGTACATAAAGCCCGCCTACTTGATTTGATTGGTTTTCTCAATTATGTAGGCATTGATGAGTGGTGACAGGCCAACGAGGCTCAGATGAACGCACACATCTCTGCTTCTGACGTGCGCTCTGCTCAGCGCCGCTGCGGATTGAAGAACACGCTGATTAACGCAGATTAAAAGACGGGACGAAGCCAAAGCCTGCCACCAGTTTCATATGTTTTAAAGGTTAATCACATATTTTTGAAGCCCCCCTAAAAAGGCCTAGTGATGCCCATGATTTAGACCAACTAAGATCAGTAGCCTATCTTAGTTTCTTATAGTTCTTTTTGCGTCCATCTCTCTCCAACAAAACACACAACAAATATGACATTTTAAAGAGAAAGCGTCTGATCTGATCTGATCATATCAATATGGATAGGTTTGCACCAGTTCTGCGATTCAGCACTCCAGACAAGTCACGCTTATTTATACCACTTTATATAATATAGCATAGCCTATTGCTTTAAAGCCACACATATAGTAACTATCTTATAGGCCTACTGTAATTAAAACATGTATTCAGGAAATGTATTAAAAATGGAAAGACTTAGCCTATTATTTCAGCCTTACTCAAAGGCCGCGGAAACAGGCAAGAGGTTTCGTTACGCACGTCAATCCATTCCCGACGTTCTTGGTTTCCTTCTTATTTATTAAATATCCAGGCAATTAGTTTATGAAACTGATGAAAATTAAAATACATTTTTTACAAAAACGAAATTCACTTTAAAGAAAGGCTTTTTTACAAATCAAAACTTAATATAGTGGTCAAAATCATGTCTGATCCATGTCTCCCGACATATTGCGCATTTTACTCATGCTGTCCACTTTTCATAATCAAGTAGGGCCTAAATCAACATTAAAATACTGAAAAATAATAATACAAAATAATATTATAAAAAAATGATATTATGGGCTACTATTTAAACATAAATATGAAACTAAAGTGCCGGTGAGTTCTGATGGGTTTTTTCCTCACGAGTCAGACAGTGGATATAACCCGCAATACTCTGTCATTTTTGGCCATACAGATAAATGTGAGACATAATTATAAACGATTCTTTGTCTACTTTTATTTGTGTACACTCACAATAACAACAAAACTTTGTGCTTTTGTAAAATAAATAAAAACGGTGCGCTTAATAAACATGAAACATATGTCTAAAGAAAGCTTGAAATCGCTACTTTTAAATAAAACAATTTACATTTTAGAGTGAATTGTGGAGTGCGCTGGCATAGAGCGGAATATCTAGTGGAGCGTCACACCACTCTGCTTCGCTCACATACTCTGATGAAAAGGTGGTCAGTAAGCGCGGCGTTAGAGCGCGAATGCCGTGTGATTTTTAGAATCTGAAACCAGTGCATTTAATTTGAAATGTGAGTGTCACAATTTCCTGCGTAGTCACTTTGTCGCCAGGGGCCCGCTTGCGATGTGGGCAGGGCCCGCGTGCGCTGTGGGCCCCCCCGCCGCACGGGCCCCAGTGTGGCTGCACTGCCGGTAGTTACGCCCCTGGCGATGACCTACAGCCAATGAGAGAGCAAGATACAGGGCAGCGGGAAGTTCTGGGAGGAGTTACAGACCAGAATATCAGTATTTTAATAGATATACACTGCTGATGAAAAGTTTGGGATATGTAAGATTTTATGTTTTTAAAATAAGTCTTCTACTCACCAAGGCTGCATTTATTTAATTAAAAAAACTAATATTGTGAAATATTATTATAATGAAATATATTTTAAAATGTAATTTATTTCTGTGATGGCAAAGCTGAATTTTCAGCATGATTACTCCAGTCGTCAGTGTCACATGCTCTTTTAGAAATCATTCTAAAGCCGCGTTTCCACCGCAGGAACTTTGCCCAGGAACTAGGAACTTTGGGGTGGTACTCGGTGTGTTTCGACCGCAGGAACCAGGCTCTAAATGAAGTTCCAGGTAAATATTTCCCCCTCCAAACGGCCCTGCTCGCAAGGTAGTACTTTTTCAAAGTTCAGGAACTTTCGGGGGTGGGACTTGGGTGCTGAACATGCTGATTGGTTGAGCTCACGCAGCATTTTGCATTTTAACTGGCATTTTTAAAAGTCTTGTGAGGTTCGTTCTGCGTTCAGTAAATATCAGTCTTGCTCTTTCTGTCCGATGGCGCGCACTCAGCAATCGCACGGCCAATGTCCGTAATAGCTGATAATAACATAGGTTGTCTTATTTTAAATCTAGCTTTACAAGCTTTCAGAATAAGCTTTAGTATCAGTGCTTGTCTCTTTTCTGCCGTTTTGTTAATTACATCTTTAATAAACCAATACATAACTAGCAAAAGCAGCGCTGCTTGCATCTCCTCCATACTTGTTATATTGTTGCAGACAGTATTGCACAAAAATGATTACTGTCCATCGCTGACTGGGAGGAACAGTCGCGCGCAGTCCCACGTCTCTGGACTAATTTGCCTAATCTTCACAGTACTTTAGACCGCAGTGGAAACGCAGACAGTAGCAGGTCTGGGGGAAAAAAGTTCCTGGTACAAATTGTTCCGGGTAATTTCGGTGGAAACAGGGCTTAATATGCTGATTTGCTGCTCAAGAAACATTTCTGATTATTAAACAAATCATGATTTCTGAAGGATTACGTGACACTGAAGACTAGAGTAATGATGCAGAAAATTCAGCTTGCATCACAAAAATAAATTGCATTTAAAAAAAGTTATTTTAAATTGTAATAATTCACAATATTACTGTTTGTTTTGTATTTTTAATCAAATAAGTGCAGCCTTGGTAAGCATAAGAGACTTCTTTTAAAAACACAAAAAAAGTACCAATCCCAAACTTTTGAATGGCAGTGTATTTACAATTTATATCAAATATAAGCAAAGCGCTAACATTTGCTTTACCAGCCGCAACAGCAGCACATTGCAAAATTATAACTCTCTTTGCAGAACACGCAATCCTTCCTCCCCGTGTCTCCCCAACCATTTCCTGCTCCATAATCCTTGTTTCTTTTTCTCCTTTACAGCGCACAGACAATTTGGATCGCAAGCTTCTCAGGTTGTCATTTTCAATAACAATTCCGCGAGAACTCACGCATGCGTGATCTTTCGTTATTTCCTAATCACTTCTCGCGTGTATTTGGTTGTGAAACGTAGTTTGCGGACCAGACAGTTGTCGTGAATCTTCCATATTGTAAAGTCATGAAATGTGAAACCCCGTCACCGATCCATTGTGCAGTGTGCACAGGGCAGCAACTGAATGCTACCTCAGATAGTCGTTCAGTGTGAAAAGAACTGTGGTCTGACGAGTTTGAAAATCGTGCAGTGTGAACTCGGCATTAGCTAGACTAATGCACATCATTTTCATTTATTTACTTTAAATGCAATAACATTGGTTTTATTTGACGAGTACATTACAAAAAAAAATAGCAGTCATAGTGTTGATGTTAAAGGGATAGTTCACCCAAAAATGAAAATTACCCCATGATTTATTCACCCTCAAGCCATCCTAGGTGTATATGGCATTCTTCTGTCAGACGAATACAATCAGTTATGTTTAAAAAAATGTCCTGGCTAATCCAAGCTTTATAATGGCAGTGAATAGCAGCCCAAAAATGTGCTTCCATCCATTATAAAAGTAATCCACACAGCTCCGGGGGGTTAATAAAGGCGAATCAATGGGTTTGTTAAAACTTTATAAAGTAAAATATCTAGCTTCCATCAGACTGCCTTCAGTATTCAACTTACAGAGATGGTGTAGTGCCTCTCAGAGTTCAAAACGCTTGTATTACGTCTGACGTAATCCATTGCAAGTTATGCTTTTTCCGTAAGTTGTATACGCGATCCACTCAGCTACACGAATTGTGTGTGTGGATGAGTGTTTGTTTGGCACATAATGGAGTTCCAGAAGTCCCTTTTATATGGGTCTTTATGAATGAGGTGCAGATGAAAGGGAGGCCATTAACAAAATGTGTGGGTATGAAGCAGATGAAATGTAGTTATGATTTTGAATAGACAGCAGTGAAATAACCCCCACGCCTAACTTTATTTTGTACAAAGGTTCACATGGTGGGCATTGACATCTTCTCTGGCAAAAAGTATGAGGATATCTGTCCCTCAACCCACAATATGGATGTCCCCAACATCAAAAGAATGGACTACCAGGTATTTGACTAGCAATATTAGTAAAATAATAATGTAATATAATAATAATAATGTAATAGTGTTTCACAAATTTCAGTTTTTTCCACTTTTTTCAGCTTATTGGCATACAGGATGGTTACCTGTCCCTGCTCCAGGACAGCGGTGAGGTCAGAGAAGACCTGAAAATGCCAGAGGGAGACCTGGGCAAAGAGATAGAAAGCAAGTTCGATGCTGGTGAGGAAATCCTGGTAAGTATTGTTAAAGCAGCCACCCCTCAAATGTCACTGAGCATATCTTCCTATTTGAATGTTAATAGTTTAGCGTGGAACCTCTTCATGTTTCTTTCCAGATCACTGTCCTGTCTGCTATGAATGAGGAGGCTGCAGTAGCCATCAAAGCCATGGCTAAATAAAACACAGCAGGTATATGGAGCTCTTGCTGCTGTGCACGAATGCTCACCAGCTAACTAGGTCTGGAGCAACTGTGCCTCACCAGTGTGCTTGCAGCAAAGCACTTATTTAAAGGTTTACCTTAACTTGAAACAATAAAATAAAAAACGTTTTAAAGGGTTACTTCAGTGATTTAGCATTAAGCTTTGTATCAGTAGAAAGCCGGTAGTATATTCGAATGATCGTACATTAATAACAGTACTATAAAAACAATAATAGTACGGAGCAAAGTGAGCTTCAACTTTTCAATGAATTCCTATGAAAGTTAAGCTTCCATAGGCATGATCTGATATCGCGCCAGACTGTACACGCGGTGGGAATGATTGGCCCGCGCTTACCTCAGCTCTTCTCGTGATGAATGAAATCTGACTCCTGCAGCATTTGTGCCGTGCCTTTCGTTCGGCTCACTCTCACTTTATTGAAAAGACACTCTCTAACTGAAAAAAATTATTTTATTACTATGAATATCAAAACGTAGGTGGGGTGGGGGCGGTGCCGTGGTGGGCATGAGATGTAACCAGTAGCTGTGGCTTTAGGAGTGGCCTTGTAGGGCAGCAAAGCAAGTGCATTCTGGGAGTTGTTGTCTTTCATCCACATGAGACGAATACATTTTCTGTCTTTTCTCGGTCTAGAAGGCACCAAATTCAAAAATAATTTCACATTTCTACTACATAAATGATCCAATTTAAATACACATTAATCTTCCCAGCGCTGAAGTACCCCTTTAATTGTTAACCATCAAACCTTTACACGCTAGAATAAGCAAACGTGCCTGTTCCATGCTGAAAGAAAGAGGCTGTAAACTTAATTTATTCAAAAGACAATGTCTCCAAATGATTGATGTCTGATGACTTCCCTGATGTACATTAAGCTCTTGTTTCATATCTCTAGCAGAATTATGCGGGACAATTATTCTGTAGTGGTAAGTCTTAGAAATGGACTAATTTTATAATAATTTTATGTCCTAAAATTAGATGTGATCAGTGTCCAGAAATTGACCTAGGATGTTTAGTGATGCATTTAAAAAGTTGTGACAACACAAGCTTTCTTTAGATATAATACTTTGCTGTTTGCATACTGGCAAATGCACTTTTGATTAACACGAGATGTAGTACTACTGCAGTGTTAAATTGTCTTGATCTGTGTCTGCTATATAAAAGCAATGACTGAGATGTAAATAGAATTTCATTTTGTATATTACACTGTTACTAATATTTTGTTTGATGTATAACCAAACATGCTGTACTGTAAAATTAAGAACCATCATAAACCACCATAATGTGTTAATATCACCCATATCTGTTGTTCCTGAGTTATGGGAGTGATACAATGATTGTGTACTGGCTTATTGTGCACTTTGACTTCGGGCTTCAAAATGAACCGACAGATATCCAACTCTGTTCTGTAATGGAGAGCACATTCACTTTTGTAGACACTCCATCTACATTTAACTAGAACCCTTGTTTTGAACCATTATAAATCTTCGTACATACTTGTGTGGATATGGACTTACCTTTTCCTTGAGCTTACTGTGGGGTTTTTTCCCCCCATGTTTTCTTCAACTTCATTGCTTTTTACTTTTATCACTCTTTCCTCACTCACTCTTGCTTGTACTACTCTCTTCCTTTCTCTCAGGGGTTGACAAGATACACTGGACCGGGATAGGAGAGAATTAGACCTCAGCAATGCTATCCTCCCTCCTTTTTTCACTCTTTATTTCTCCCTCTCTTTCTGTCTGTACTTTATAGCCCATCTGTAGGTTAAAAAAACTAGGAAACAAATGTAATAATCAAAATGTTCTAAAAAATATTTTAATTCTTGTGAAACCAAAAGGTACATAAAAAGAGAAATGGACAGTGGACTAAAGCACCATAGTGATGTATGGCTGGGGTTATTGGAGAAGGGCACCTCATAGTTGTCTTTAGTAGTATGAGTGTGTCCGTGTTGATTTTAAAACTTACAAAAAAACTGCCCCTAATGTTCTTTGCTATCTTAAATCTCTGTAGCAAATAGCTAAAGAGGTCTGTTACGTGGTTCATTTTATTTGAGCAATTAAGAGTGCAGGGGTGAAGTGAAAAACCATTCAAGTGCAGAATCTAATGTGAAGGACAGATACAAAAGCAATGATGTGTTATAGGATGCAGTTTTGTATCACAGGACAAAGTATTCTGCTTAACTTCCATTTTATCTTCCAGTAGCTTAAAGCAAAAGACCCTTAAGCAGGGAGTGACAATATCGCTCAGGCTGGTGAATGGATGGATGCAGGAAGATTTCAGATCACTTTTAGCACCACCCCCACCCCCCTGCAAAAAAAATAAATAAAATAAAATTCACTGGGAATGAGACTGATTAATAGGAAGCCAAAAACACAATTTTATCAAGATACCTCAAGTATTTGCTGTTTGAGTATGCGGTGAAGCTGGAAGGTGCCGCCATAAGCCTAAGCCTTAGATCTCCTTGAAATAAACACAAACTTCTGCCTGTAATGGGATCGGTCTTGGCCTATAATTGTTTGCTTAATGTTTGCTGTCCACACTTGACAGACAAACAAACCAATTCCTGTCTTTAAGTTTGAGGGTTGGATGAAAATGTGAAAAAATGTTAATTATCCCCTTTAAAATCAATTATGTCCAAGGTAATGTAAATTACACGTGACTAAAGTATGAGTAATGTAAAATTTGTTTTGCAAGACTGTGATTCAAAAATAAAATGGAAATAAACAAAAATGTGTATTCTAGCAAGACAACCCAGCCAATATTTAAAAAAAAAAAAAGCACATAAATCATGTCTTTATTTCCATTCGTGATGTTTTTTGGCTTGTTCGTGATGTAATATATTGACCACAATGGCATGGCTGCTGCTGGCAAACTCCACAAAAAGACATTAAAAACATAACTATTATGGTAGTTATTTTAGAAAGTATTCTTCTATGTAATGTAGGACATACTGATCCAACAGCTATTAAACTTAATTACGAACACTTCAAACTTACTTTAAAGTTAAAATACACAGACAATTCTTGCTAAATTTGGGGGGAAAAGTTTACAAGGGTCTTGCAGGGAAAGCACAGCTTATTCAACATTTGGGTCTTAATTTTCAATCTTTTTTTGGACGTCAATCCTCTGATGTAAAATACCACCTTGCTCTTAACATCAGAATAACTTAGCCAAAATCAGCATACCATGACAAATCTTAGATTCATTGAGTGTAAACCCATTCCTTATTCAGTAACCATTCAATAATGTTTATAATCCAACTATACTTGCTGCATGGTACATTTATTATAATGTTAAAAAAGTAAATTCAAATTGACTGGGTTTCAAAAGAGTTTTCTGTAACCTGGCACCTAGTCACGGTCATACTTTAGTAGTTAATGTGGTTTTCCATGGTGGAAGAATCTCTGTCCAGCCTGAGCGGGGACAAAGGCATGACGTGATGCTGGCTGAGATGAACTCTGGAATTGAGCCTGAAACATAAATAAAGTGGATCTATTTAAAAAAATAAACATAAAAAAAGTTTATCCTCACCAAATATTTTAAAATTAACCAACAACATATTTTAATATGGGAGGCAACAGGTGCTCACATCTTTGACTATGCGTTGTATCGATTTCAATTACAACTGTACGGTTTTCCCCGATTTGTTTTTACAAAAATGTCTGTTATTATGTCTTCTCATTATATCTGTATATATCTAGTACACTGTTGCTCAAAACAAAAGCATGTGGTGAATGGTCGAAAAATTATTGATAAAATCAAAACAACTGGCAGTTATTTAAAAAAAGAATATTCTTAAACACCTGGGGCCTCATTTATAAAATGTTGCATAAAAACTGTCCTACGTTTGATCTAAGATCATTTCTCAAATGTGTACGTGTGACTCCCAAAAACCAACAAAACGTGAGTACGCCTCTTTCACATGTGAAATCTATAAAATAACAAATGATCTTGAAATTGTGCACAAATGAATGGTTTCAGATCGCCGCCTTGTAAATTAAATTAAAATCATTTTATAGCCTACATTAGTCTAAATAATTTACACGTTTGGAATCAAATTAGGCCTATACATGCTAAATAATTGAACTTTAAATGCTGTATAATTATGCTAACAGGGTTTTGAAAAATGCAGGCTATACGTTTTATTATTAACAAGTAGCCTAGGGTATTCTTTTAATTTATTCATTTGTAAAGTTATTTTTCAGGCTATTTTTTAAATGTTTGCTGCATGGTTATGGTACGCTAAATATCAGTCAAAACTGTGTTTAGAAAAAACCCTGAAACTGCTGGTTTACTTTAATTTGTGTACACTCACAGTAAAAACAAAATATTGTTCTTTAATTTGTAAAAAAAATTACTTTAACTTTTGGAGCGCGTCAGTCAGTGTAGCCTACACTTGTTGCATAGGTTTTTTTATCTCTTTCGTTTTGGTAATGTGTTAATTATTTAAGTGAAACATATTTCATATTTCTGTTTTTCTCCTTTCAAAGAAGTGATGCAGGTGCGTAATGTGACGATATGTGAAAACTCATGTTCTGTAGTCCATGCTGATATTTGCACATGTAAAAATAATAATAATGGGTGACATTTATATATTCTAATTTAATTAATGTAGATTTATCTGTAAGGATAAATAACTATTATTAGGGACAATAAATATTTTCAGAATAATAATAATAATAATTATTATTATTATTATTACTATAATTATTATTGCTACTACTCTATCTACTATTATCTATAGATTTCCAAATACCTGCAGTACTCCGACACTGCCACAAGGAAAAGTGTGTACGTCTGCACAGACCCTGACGTGGCGGTAAGCCCTTTTCCACGTCAAAGACCATTTTTATAAATATGAACTTTGCCGTGGATTTTAGCATACGCACACTCTAAAGATCAAATCTGTGCGTACGCACGTTTTATAAATGAGGCCCCTGGGATCAAGATTAAGAATCCATGTTGATGACCTTTTTATCTAATGATGTGCATTCAGAGGGGTTCAATGCAAGTTAGTGAGCTCACCTTGGCAGTAGGGATCTGGACTGCCATGGATGAAGTGGACATCAGACCAGCTGCACTCACATGTAAAGCCTGTGAATGCATGGGTCTAAGAGCAGCCTAACAATGACAACACAGACAAAATAACTATTTATTATAACCACATGCGTTTAAACAATACATTTTCTCATGGAAGATGAAGCTCACAAATACTCAATATTTACTAAATGAGTCTCAGTAAGTACTTACAGAGTCAGTAAAGCCAGACTGCTGATTAGCATGTTCAAGCTGTTTCTGAAGGGGGATACTAGCACTAGGGATAAATCCTGTGAAGATTAATGGAGGAATGAAGGAATGATGGACCAAAACAAACAACATTTGTTTATCCTAAGTGTAAAGTTTCTGTTGACGCATTAATGAAAGAACTTTATCTTGTTGAGATAAAACAGCACAATACTAATCTGCATGGCGCATCTCTAGCCCAAAGAGAGAAGAAAATCTCATGTAAAGTACACAAATGTTAAGGAAGAGCTGCATTAAGTATGAAAAAAAAAAATGTGTGGCGGCTTCTTTACCTGGCTGGGCAGTGAAATGGCTGTGGACAGCATAACCCTGAGGCTGGTGGGTCAGGAATGGCATGCTCTGGAAAGGTGATGCACCTGCATAGACAGAAAATGTGAAGGGAGGGCAACTCACCAAGTCCAATTCTCTGTAAGCACAGACAACATCTAAATAAGCTATAGCAAAGATTAAAGGTCCCATGGCATGGCATTTTTCTATTATTTTATAATGATTCCTGAGGTGTACTTCTATTGTTAGTATGATTTTTACATCAAAAATGTCATAATTTAGAAATAAAAGGCATTTTTTCTATACTGATGTTTGCCCTCTGGCTGAATGCCCTGTTTCAAGGGTTGTGTCTGCTGTGAGACTTCAGTGAAAACGCCCACTGTTGTGATTGGCTGACATCTTTGCATTTGCAATGAGTGTTAGATTATGTTGCGGAGGGGGCGTGGTTTAGCGAGGCACTGCACACACTGCATGCATGAGAGAGAGAGAGACTGACTGGGTACTCGTGAACTTGAATGATTAGCTACACATCAGAAATCACTGATCACAGATCAGGCATTACTGAACACTGTTACTCCCTGTTTGTCGCGGTGCTGTCAAATCCATATCGTAAAGTCTGTTTGTAAAGCCTGTGCTGATATAAACTGAATCCATTTTCTCAGAATGCTCTGGGCGGGCAAAGCAGAGGAAGGGGAGGTAACCTTTCCTGGTATGACGTCATAACAGGAAAATTTAAGATCAGCTCATCTGAGCTGTCATTTTCTCAAAGGCAGAGAAAGACAGCCAGAACTCGGTTAACACCCATCAAAATTTAATTGATGGGTGACGTGCCGTGCAATTTTGATGTCCAAACCCCTTTATGAAGTCAAAATAAGGAAATGTTTAATAAAAAGCACATTTATTGAATCCATTGATCTCTGTTTATCAAATGATATGAACATATATTGAGGGTATTACAAAGTGTAAGAAGTATTAGACATTATAGTCACATAATGTCAAACCGGATAATTGTCCGGACCTTAGAGTGACATACAAAAAAGCCAAACAAACTGTAAAAAAATCTATTAAACCCTAACATCTCTGCCACAGGCATTATTGTATGAGTCTTGACAACAATATATTTAAATATTACAAAGAATTATGACATCCAGTTGATTGTTATGCTTTGGAGCATTCTGTCCCAAAACTGGCTGTCAGCCAATGTCATTCGGGATAAGCAAACTGGAGCAATTTTATTGTGAATTTTATTTTGACACGATGCGAGGCAGCATGTTACACAATCAGGACGACCCTGAAGGACCCCCGAACAATGGTGAAATTTAAGTATGTCTTTCATAAAATGTGTTTAACTTACCCTTTTTCCTCACTAGCACACTATGTAGTAAAATCCTGTGTCATATGGGATAACACTAAAATAACATATATAATGTGGATTTTATGTAAATGTGTTTATTTAGCATGAATTTACATATTTGGAAGTTGAAGGTAAAGGTTGCAGAGTTCTATAGATAGCCAAAAATACTGCCTGATTAAGATTTAAACTGAGTTTTGTCATACCGGATAACAATTTTGTCATATAGGATAACAGTTATTTTCTGTTAGTCCATAATGTAATTCGTCATCTTGGATGACATGTGTTTGACAATATATTCTTATAGTTTTCAGCTTTAATTTGTATAATTTCCATTCAAATTGTGATATTAACATATCATTAACAGTGTTTAGTTGAATATTAGCAGATTATATAATTCATAATAATATTCAATTACAATTACATTTAATTATTGTCCAACCTGTCATATTGGGGAATCTGCCCCTTAAAGAACCATTAATAAGATTGTTCTTTATATATATGTTGTTCAATTACATGCTTTTTGTAAATTTGTTGTTCAAATAAATGCTGTTCAGTGAAATGAGTGAAGGTCGCCTACTTTAACCCTTTACATTATTTATGAATATTGATGTAGATGAATACTATGATCATCAATAAAATGGTTCAAGGTACTTTTCAGTACTAAATTAAACCTAATGTTGAAAAGTTGTGCTGTTTTGATATTCATAAACATGAAAGAAAAAAATCTGGGAAGAAACCACACTGAGTTTGTGTGTAACAGTTTACACACTGAAAACCACATCAGTATTTCTTTACAGTGGAGCCTAATTAATTTCCTTGGAAAAACATTGCATAACATTAACTATTTATGAACATTATTATGTGTAAGTGTTGTAAAAATGACAATTCATGTGTTAACTCATATGGTGTCATACCGAGTAACAATTTAAGTCAGACGGGATAACACTGTTTTTTTCCATTGAAATGCATCATTTCACTTCATGGAGTTGAGGAAACAATAATAACATGATACCAAGTCCTGTAAAACATTTCCAGACATTTTGCATTTTAAATCACATTGCAGTGTTAAAATGTGAGTAAAGAACTTGAACAAGTAGTCATTGACAAATTTTATTTTTCTGAGCTCTACATATTGTTTACTGCATCAATTTATATATTCATTAAGTATTATTGATTTGAAAAGTTTTAATATCATAATATTTAGAAAATCCATTAACGTTATCCCGTATGACATTTTGACTGGTGTCGTCACATGATTCTTGTCATGTCTAGTCTTGTCTCTGATTGTTTAAAATTTAGATTTTAGTAATAAGTAAAAAAACCCTCCCATAAATAAAATAACTACTTTGATGTGCAGTTTTAACCTATTTGAATTTTTTGTCAGTTGAAAACCTTATTTGTCACTGGCCCGACCATATACAGGCTAGGGGAACTCATATTAATGTTAAAAAAACCTCATAAAATGAAATTTTCATGCCATGGGACCTTTAAGAATACTCCTTCAGTGATGCGTTTCACCTTTTGTTAAATCCCACCGGAATAGTGAGCATGTTCTACATGTTTCTATGATGTGCTTATTTCAGTGCATTACAACGCCTAAGGGCAGAGCAGTTTCTAAAGAGTAAGAAATTATTCTAATGTTATAAAAAGTTCTGCAAGTTGAACTGATTAAACTGGTTGACCTGAGAAGATGCAAAAACATTTCGTATAAAGAAAAATCATGACAATTAAGAAATCTAATGTTAGAATAACACTATCACCTGAAGACTGAGGTTGACATGTATAAAAAAAAAATCTCAACGTTCAGGTTTTATTTACCTCTGATCTGAGTGGTGCTAGCAAAGCTGATGGGCACAGAAGCAGTATGTCCGTAAGAGGTGTGGTGCTGGGACTGGGTGACTGCAAATGGCTCATGGACCGCAGCGCTACTTGAGAATTGCCCATGCTCCGAGGAACCAGGGAGGAAACCTGGCTGACTGGAGAATTGATGGCCCTAAACAAGACAACATTTTATGGATAAGTGTGGGCCAGATACAACCTATAATATGGTAATTGCAGCAACAACAACAAAACAAAAAATTCTGTATTTTAAAGATGCTATTGTTACTGACAAATTCAATGGTTTAACACCTCACTGAACACAAATCTTACAAGACACAATTCTCAAAATGTTTTCCTAAATTTAATAAAGCGAAGTCTCTCTGCATAAAACAACTTCACTTCTAAATTGTTTGGCATTGTTGTTTTTAAAAAGACCACACAGTGTTATATGTTCTTCAGATTTATTTACTTACAGGCATCAGAGGTGTCTGAAACAACTGTTTACTGCGCTCCCCTAACAAAGCACTGGCTCTATTGTGACTCACTGGACTTCCTTAAAACACACAGAAATAGCATTAAGCACGGGATCGCGGTATGGTCTAATTAAGAGAACAAAACTGTTTTGCGGTCCTACTGACTACTATTATTTCATTCAAAATAATCCAAAGTCAATAAGGTTTTGCAACCTTTAAATACGTCACCTTGTATGAGTAGATGCTGTCCTGAGTGCAGAGGTAAGCTGGACTGATAACTGGATGAAGGAAGTGTTGTAATATCACTGAAAAATAAAATAAATTCATATACACTTGATAATTACACTGTTTAATATAGCTAGAAAATATAAACTCTGCAAAAAAGAAACTCTTACTCCAACTGTTTGTAAAACGGTAAAAAAAACATATCCATATTTAACACGTTATAAATTAAGATATCTAGCTTCAGCCATACCACCTTCCATATTCAACTTACGAAAAAAACGCAATTGGAGCGACGATGATGTCGGACGTAGCGTAAGTGTTTTGAACTGAGAGAGGTGTTACGCTGCATTCACATGGGGCGTCAGCGTTAATGCTTGACGGAGAGCGTGGCTGAAGCTTGGCGCTGATGCGACTGTCATAGTGACAACAGCCAATCACATTACCTGCTGCGTCTGCTCTAGGGTTGCATGAACGTAATTGGCTAGCGTCTGCTCTAGGGTATTTGCATAGGGCGATCTGATTGGATTACGCCTGCGTTGGTGCTTGAAAAGTTGACAAATCTTCAATTTCTGCCGCTTCCGAATGAAGCGACGCGGCGGAACCCACAATTCAGTTCGGCAACGCATGACATCACCCATTCAAAGTAAATGAGAAGCGTTAACGCCGTTATCGCGTTAATTCTTTGGTTGAATACCAAAGGCGGTCCGCCGGAAGCTAGATATTTTACTTGATAAAGATTTAAACATGGATATCAACCAATTCACATCAGAAGGCCTTTATTAATCCCCAGAGCCATGTGGATTACTTTTATAATGGATGGATGCACTTTTTAGGCTGCCATTCACTGCCATTATAATGCTTGGATTAGCCAGGACATTTTTATCATACAACAAACTCTGATTGTATTCGTCTGAAAGAAGAATGTCATATACAACTAGGATGGCTTGAGGGTGATTAAATCATGGAGTAATTGGGTGAACCATCCTTTTAACATAATATATAATATTTGTATGAAACATAAAAAGATTCAACAATTGAGACAAACTGAAGAAGTTTCACAGACATTTAAAGTAAAGAAATAAAAAATATAACAAGTCCCTGAACAAAGGGGAGGGTCAATGTAAAAAGTACAAGTGACTGGTTGAGATAAGGAACATGACAGCTAAATATTTGTCAGATATTTAAAAAGAAAAGAAAAAGGATTAATTTACCTTTGCTCCTTTCTGCGACGCCTTTCCTCCTCATGAAGGACTTTTTTAAGCTGCAAGAAGAGCTGATGTTTCTCCTCTTGCAAAACCTGCAGTTTTTCACCCATTTTTTGAACCTAATAAACAATAAAACCCTTAATAAACATATGGGAATGAGCAAATGCATGGGGAACACATCACACTTCAGTGCTTCTGCAGGTTTTAAAAAATGTTCTTCTGTATGGTTCTTCTTCTGCCTCATAGTGAGGAGCTAGTGTTGCTGTACACACCTGTTCTTTAGTCTCTTCCAAAGACATTCGTTCCTCCATTTCTTTAGTTCGTTTCCTTTCCTCCTCTTCTCTCATTTTCTGTTCCATCATCTTATCCACTTCTTCCTCCTCTACAGTATGAAAAGAGTGGATATACAAACCATCTTTTTAAACAGAATTAAAAATTAACTGAACCTGTTACCATGTATGTAATAAGGACCAATATTCTAGTGGGTTATTCAAAACTATTTAAACATGGTGTCTTTTTTTTATTTACAAATGTTTATAAACATGTTTTCTTTTATTTACAAGTGTTTATAAACACTGCGTTTTCTTTTAATTGAAATGTTTATAAACATGTTTTTTTGTTTTTGTTTTTTACACATTTACACATGTTTATTTACTCTTTTGCTCTAGATTGGAAACACACGTTTACCTTGTCTTTTCCTCTCTCTCTCTTTCATTATATGCTTATGCAGGGCTCTGGCCATCGCATTGGACAGCTTTGGTCTCTCCAGTAGAGCAGGCATCGTGACAGGCAGTGGAGGAGCCAGCTGAAGACACACACGTCTTACTATATACGTTTGATTTTTGTTTAATGCAACATACTGGCCGCTTCATCGACAACTACGACAAACAGCAAACGTGTCTCTATAGAATAATAAACTTACCTTCGTATTGCTGCACGTTTTCAGCAATGTTTTCCTTTGTGTTCTAAAAAAAAAAATCTCTAAACATTTGAGGAGAAAATACACTAAAAAGTATTTTTGAGCGCTGTGATTCGTGTTGAACCGAGTTAAATATTGTTTTTTTTTTTTTTTTTACCATTCAGTTCCGGTTTAAAATGCCACATGATGCTTTCCTTTTCCGGTTCAATGTTGTTCCAATCAGGTTACGTACTTGCTTTCACTCGCTAACCATTTTATTATTTTTATTTTGTTATTGCTTGAACAACAGTTACAGAACAGGAACAAATAATACAAGACAAAAAAAAGGCAGGTTTAAGGATACAAAATATAATTTACAAGAAAGTTAATAAAAACATAATAGACCAAAAAAAACATAAAAGGCTTTGACGTTTCACAAAATCTTAAATGTATTCAATAAATGAATGGTTTTAACAGCTTTTTTGTTTGTACTGTCCTTAAGAGAAACCATATAATTTTCTAATTCTCTCAATACCACAGAAAAAAAGAGGTTTCTGATTACTAAATTTACACAGCTGAATGTGAAATTAACAAATATAAATCACAAGATTAATAATATAAGCTTAATTTTCCAAACTCTTTTCATATTGAAAAAAATAAAAAAATTACAATATTAGGCTACATGTTCATATCACAAAAGAAAATTGCAATCCAATTTGTCATTAATAAATTTAGAAACTTCCCACCATAACCTCTTTGTAAATTGACAATGCCAAAAAATATGAGGTACAGTTTCTGGTTGCAAAGAACAAAATGAACAATTTACATACATGTCTTTGTTAAACTTGGATAGAAAATGTTTAGCGGGGTAAAATTTGTGCAATATCTTAAATGAAATTTCCTTGATTTGTAATAATACATTTATTAGGTAACAGCCAAACCTTACTCCAATTAATAGTTCCAATAAACCTTGACCAATAGGAAATGACATATGGTTTACTCACTACTTCTTTTTTGGGGAAAAAAACATAACTTTTCCACAGATCGTATCATCTGGTTGCGTTTATGAAATACCTCTACATAAAGAAACAACATCCGTAGAAATAGCACCGATTACAGAGGCAAATTCTTTAGGGAAAACCAGGAAGATGAAGTATGAAAGGAATTCATCATAAGTCATTAAATACCCTTGATAATTCACACTTAAAAATATACTCTTATGCTTATACAAAATATTACAATTATTCCAAATGTAAAAATTATGTGGTGAAAAATTATGCTTGTAAATTAACTTCCAAGCCAAAAATGCTTGTCTGTGAAAAGCTGACAGTTTAACTGGAAGTTTTTCGGATTTGTAATCACACATAAGCAAAAATGAAAGGCCACCAAGTTGGTCAAAAACAGACTTAGAAATAATATTCCACATAGAATTAGTGTTGTTCCGAAAATATTTTAACCAGTTAATTTTGAAGGTGTTAGCTTACTTAAAATAGAAAAATCTAAATAATCAAGCCCACCATTTTGAAAAGGAATTAACAATTACAGATTCTCATTTAATGTATACGGTTTTTCCACAAAAAGTTCAGCATTATTTGATCAATTATCTTATTTATTTTATTATCTGAATGTATTGATGTAGCTACATAAGTAAGCTTAGAATCACTCGCTAACTTACCTCCGTCTTGTGGACTCGGATGTGCGTCATTGCGTAGGTTGCACAAGTAAAATCCAATAGGTACATGAGCTGTTGGAGAAAAATAAAATTACACGGAAAAACTAAACGTAAAAAAAAAATCAATAGTATAAACTTATAGTAATAGTAAAGACTGTGAACATAATTATCAAAATAATTCACAGAATATCGCGTTTAATTTACCCCACCACAAACAACTCTATATTTTAATTAAAAAAATAATAATAATAAATTAAAGCAGCCCACACACACACCTATATATACACTATACCTAAAGGATTATTAGGAACACCATACTAATACTGTGTTTGACCCCCTTTCGCCTTCAGAACTACCTTAATTCTACGTGGCATTGATTCAACAAGGTGCTGAAAGCATTCTTTAGAAATGTTGGCCCATATTGTTAAGATAGCATCTTGCAGTTGATGGAAATTTGTGGGATGCACATCCAGGGCACGAAGGTCCCGTTCCACCACATCCCAAAGATGCTCTATCGGGTTGAGATCTGGTGACTGTGGGGGCCACTTTAGTACAGTGAACTCATTGTCATGTTCAAGAAACCAATTTGAAATGATTCAAGCTTTGTGACATGGTGCATTATCCTGCTGGAAGTAGCCATCAGAGGATGGGAACATGGTGGTCATAAAGGGATCGACATGGTAAGAAACAATGCTCAAGTAGGCCGTGGCATTTAAACGATGCCCAATTGGCACTAAGGGGCCTAAAGTGTGCCAAGAAAATATCGCCCACACCATTACACCACCACCAGCAGCCTGCACAGTGGTAACAAGGCATGATGGATCCATGTTCTCATTCTGTTTACGCCAAATTCTGACTCTACCATTTGAATGTCTCAACAGAAATCGAGACTCATCAGACCAGGCAACATTTTTCCAGTCTTCAACTGTCCAATTTTGGTGAGCTTGTGCAAATTGTAGCCTCTTTTTCCTATTTGTAGTGGAGATGAGTGGTACCCGGTGGGGTCTTCTGCTGTTAAAGGTCCCATGGCATGAAATTTTCATTTTATGAGGTATTTCAACATTAATATGAGTTCCCCTAGCCTGAATATTGTCCCCAAGTGGATAGAAATGTTGATCGGTGTAAACCCGAGTTCTGGCTGTCTCTCTCTGCCTTTGAGAAAATGACAGGCCAGACGAGCCAATCCTGAAGTCTCCTGGTTTGACGTCCAAGCAGGAGCGGTTACCTCCCTTTCCCCCGCCCAGAGAATCTGCCACACCCATGCAAACACTCGAGATCATTAACGTTACTTGTGAACGAGTGAACACTGGCAGTTTCTCAGTGTTTGGATGTACAAATGAAAACAGAAGTCTTTCTTCAGTTCCTTCTGATCTGTGATCATTGATTTCTTATGTGTAGCTTATTATTTATTATTTGTGGACACGCAGCGACTTCTCTCTCTCCCGACAGAAAGGTGTGTTCGTGTTTTCTATCTTGTGAGTCAGTGTTTTTGTACGTCCTTGTCGCGTCTATCTGTTCTAAAATGTGCATACAGTCTTTTCTGTTTAACATCAGCAGTCACATCTTTAGAGATAAACTTCACGCACGCCGAAGCTCGGCCTCCAACATCCCCGACCCCCAGTACTGCATCTGGCCCACAGCGGAGGCACCAAACGCGGCGCGAGATTAAGCAGAAGGAGGGTAAGCGTGAGGGTATCCAGCTAGGCTAGCCAGCTTTCCCCAGAATAAACTGGATTACATTCGATTACAGCTGTTGTGTCTTTGTTTGCGCTGTGTAACGTTACTCAATGCGCGTCAATGACGCTATTCATATGATTGGAACATATCTAGAAATGCTATACTCAACACTTACTAACTCGTTCATCTCGCTGTAATGGTACATTGCATGTGTTACAAAGTTGGTAGAATAATGATGAAGAGGACTCGGTGTGACTGGGACTCGTGTTTATTCAGAACTCTCAGATACAAACACAATAAACTCGCGCTGACTGACAGCGCTCTCATAACTCAGTAGTTACTATAAATAACTTTGTTAGTAATCGCTTCGTCTCCGTGATGTCCGGTTCGCGAACGAATCATTCTTTTGAATCGGTTCTTTTTAGTGAACCGAACCAGTTCACCAAATCGGACTGAATCGTTCTAAAAGGTTCGCGTCTCGAGTCAGCGCTGATCCATAATTTACTAAAGTTACTAACTTTCTGACATGAGTGACAGCCCCTCCGACTAGAAATAAACTAATAACCTGAAGTATATGCTAGTAACTACAACAGTTCACCCTGAATTGAGACATGCTGAGAGAACTGATGAGAAGTGAACACAGGTCCATCCGTCTCTATAGCCGCGTTTCCACCGCAGGAACTTTACCCCGGAACCAGGAACTTTGGGGGGGAACTCTAGCCGCGTTTCCACCGCAGGAACTTTACCCCGGAACCAGGAACTTTGGGGGGGAACTCTGTGTGTTTCGACCGCAGGAACCAGGGTCTAAATGAAGTTCCGGGTAAATATTTCCCCCTCCAAACGGCCCTGCTTGCGAGGTGGGACTTTTGAAAGGTTCGCGAACTTTCGGGGGTGGGACTTGGGCGCTGAACATGCTGATTGGTTGAGCTTTTTTTTTATTTTTTTTTTTTATTGAAAATAATATTTACAAAACAAACATGGCTGCATAGAAATCGTTTCTTCAGAATAGAATACAGAAAATACATAGCCTGAGAGAGCAGCTCTTAATACAAACAGGAAATTATAAACAGTCTTCGTGATAAAAATAAGGGTGAATTATTAGGAAGAGAAAGAAAACCATAATAAAAACAAAAACAAAACAAAAACAAAGATTATAATATGACACAAGGAGATTTCAGTCATTGTTCAGTTACTAACCTCAGTTGGGAAGTGTTTTAGGGTATCAAATATTTTTTGTGCTTTAGGACCTTTTAAGATTTTCAAAGATTTCATATACATTTTAAATTCATTTAAAAAAACAACAAATTTGGGAGATGATTTCACAATTCTACATTTGTGAATGAAAAATTTAGCTAGACATACGATTGTATTAATACAAAGCTCATCACCCTTGTTTTGTAATATCAATCCAAATGTTATGTCGTCTCTAGAGAAAGAGGTTGGGAGTGAAGACATCTTTAGTTTAACCCAATTATACATTTCACACCAAAATGTCTGAATCACATTACATGAGAAAAATACATGGTCCGTAGTTTCAACATCATTTTCACAGAATGTACATATATTATCAACTATACCAAAGCGAAAATTCAGTAAATCTTTAGAGGGGTAAATATTGTTCATTACTTTGAAGTGTGTTTCTTTCACTTTAGGAGGTATAGGGAGTGTTAGATACATTGTTCTCAGCTTAATGATTGAAACTTTATCAAATTTTTGTAGGATGCTATTTTTATTTTGGCTGTTAGGGTAAAGATAATCAATAAGACATTTTCTAATAAAGTGATTAGTGCATTTTTTATCCAGAATATAGATCCCTTGAATTGATAGTGGGGCCAATTGTGGTTGAATCGTATAATATGTTAAAATGCTTCTTGTTAGAAGGACAAAACCTTGGGGTATTGCTTTATGTAATTTTAAAAAGTCTGATTTTGAGGGATTGAATTTATGTTTAATGCAAAATTGTTCATAATTAAAAAAATGTCCATTGGTATCCATTAAGTCGGACATGGACCATATGTTTTTCCCATACCAATCATCAAAGAACAGAGATCGGTTGCGGTGCAAAATATATCTGTTGTTCCAGAGTACACATGTATGGGGTGAGAAGTTATGTGTGTATAGCATTTTCCAATACAAGAGTATTTGTTTGTGAAACTCTGACAATGATATAGGTAATTTATTAATATTAAAGTCCGCTCTAAGAAGAAATTCTAATCCTCCAATTTTCTTGAATAAGGTCTTTGGAATACAATACCAGAAAGAGTTTCTATGTTTGATCCAAGATTTTAGCCAATTTATTTTTAAGGTTCCATTAAGGCAATCGAAATCAATAACTTTTAGTCCTCCATCTTTTGTGTCTTTCACCATATGGCTTTTTTTCATATAATGTGGTCTGTTTCTCCAAATGAAGTTTAGGTTGATTTGGTTGATAGATTTAATCAATTTGTTTGGAATGGCATTGGAATAGGCTGGGTAAATACATCTTGATAAACATTCCATTTTAGTTAGGTAAATACGACCTATGATTGATAAGTCCCTCTGTAGCCATCTATTTAATCTTGATTTGCATTCTTTAATTTTATTTTCTACATTCAGAAGTTGGCTTTGCTTTTGGTCTTTGGAAAGGTAAATTCCCAGGTATTTGATTTCTGATTTAATAGGGATATTACAGATGTTTTTCAGTGAAGTGTCGTGTACAGCAAGCAATTCACATTTTTTTAAGTTTAATGTTAGACCTGAGGCTTTTGAGAATTTTTCAATTTTGGCAATAGTTGTTGAAATTTGGTATCTATCTTTTAAGAATATCGTTGTGTCATCCGCTAGTTGGCTGATTATTATGTCTGTGCCAAGTACATTAAGTTTTTTAATATCATTACAGTTTTTAATATAGATTGCTAGCATTTCTGTGGCTAGGATGAATAGGTATGGTGAGATGGGGCAACCTTGAGGGATACCCACATTAATCTTGAAGCTTGGGGTGGTACCACTAGGTAATAGGACACAGCTACTAATATCTCGATATAAGCCACCAACCCATTCTCTAAATTTGATTCCAAACCCAAAGTGTTTGAGCACCGAGAGAATAAATGGGTGTTCCACAGAGTCAAATGCTTTATAGAAGTCTAGAAATAGAAGGAAACCATCATCTTCTATTTGGCTTCTATACTCAATAATGTCCATTACCAATCTTATATTGTTATGAATTGACCTTCCTTTTAAGAAGCCTGACTGTGTATCTGCAATAATATCTGAAATCCCTGTTTGAAGACGAGAAGCAAAGATGTAAGTTAGGAGTTTGTAGTCTGAATTTCTGAGTGTAATGGGTCTTCGGTTATCTATAATTCTGGGATCTTTTCCAGGTTTTGGGATAGAGATGATAACTCCATGTCTCATTGTTGGTGGAAGCACACATGTTTCGAATATTTCAGTAAAGACTTGTAGCAGCAGGACTCTTAAATCAACCCAAAAATGTCTGTAAAAGTCACCTGTGAGACCATCAGATCCGGGAGCTTTGTTAAGAGAGAGACGACCAATTACTGCGTCTAGTTCTGTAATTGTTATTTGACTATCACATGTTTGTTTGAAGCCATCCTCTAATTTTGGAATATGTTTTGCTATATCCTGAAAGAAATTCTGACAGTCCATGCTAGAGAATTTAGAGCTATAGAGTTGGCTATAGAATTTCCAGATTTCTGAAGATATTACTCTTTCATTTGTGACCTCATTATTATCAATCATCAGGGATCTGATGCTATTTTTTTCTTGTCTTCTTTTTTCAAGACCACAGAAATACGATGAATTTTTTTCCCCCTCCTCGATCCACTTAGCTCTGGATCTAATAAATGCCCCTTGGGCCTTACGACTGTAAATTTCATCTAGTTTAGGTTGGAGGCTTAATATCTTCTGTTTATCGTCTTCAGTTGGGTTTGGTTTATTGCAGTACATATTTAACTGATTAATAATGTCTAATTGTTGTTTTTCACTATCTTTTTTAAGCATTTTACTGAATGAGATGGTAAATTGGCGTATTTTATATTTTAGGAATTCCCATTTTTTGGTAGCAGTTGTTAGGTCCTCAGAATTGGCATATTCTTTCACTAATAATTTGATTTTTTGGCAGTAGTCATTATTTTTGAGCAGACTGGAATTGAACTTCCAATATGTGTGTGTGTGGACATTGTTATCATTGGGTTTGATCTGTAGTAGAATAACACTATGATCTGTTAGTGGTGCAGCAGAAATATCAGAACTAATATTATAAACTAGCAAATTATTTGCAATTAACCAGTGATCAATTCTGGATTTATATTTGTGGCTTGAACTAAACCAGGAGTATTTAGAAATTTCTGGGTTTAAGTGTCTCCAAGCATCAACCAAATTGTGTTTTTCGCAGAAGTTCATGAATATGGTGTTTGGATGACTTACAGAGTATCTACAAGGGTATTTATCAAGAAATTCATCATGAACTAGGTTTAGGTCGCCACCAATGATAATGTTATCAGTCGAGTGTGTTAATTTAAGATTGTCTAACTCTAAACCAATTTGCTCAAGTAGGTTTCGGTTTTGTCTACTGATGTTATATCCATAAATATTGACTAAAATAAATTTCAGACCATCTATGTTTATGATAAGAATCAACCAGTGACCAAAATCATCTGCCATATGGGACACAATATGACCTTTGAAATTATTTAGGAGGATGGCGACACCTGCTGATCTTGAGGTGCCATGGCTAAAGTAAACTTCATCTCCCCATTGTTTAGACCAAAATATAACATCATCAACCTTAGAATGGGTTTCCTGCAAAAAAATTATATTTGATTTCTTCCCTTTACAAAATAAAAAAATACTTTTTCTTTTTGTCATGTCTCTTAAACCCCTTGCATTAACAGAAATTAATGAAATGTTACTCTTTAAACTGAACATAGAAAAATAAAATTATATGTTAATAAAAAAAAAAAAATATATATATATATATATATATATATATATATATATATATATATATATATATATATATATATATAAAAATCTAGAACAAAGGATTACTGAACTTACTTAGAACAACAGTAGAAGCTTCCTAACAGGAACATAGTAGCAAAACCCTGAGAATACGTACTCATTTAAACTCACTTGTTTTCGGGAATCAAAAAATAAATAAAAAAAATTATTTGAATAGGCTGAATAGTTGTGACTATGGTGAGACTTTTTCCATTAATGAAAGCATCTGGAGTCAAAAGACAAAAACAAAAAAACCCTGGACAGTTGTGACTACTGTCTATGGTGAGACTCTTTGACCATTAATGAAAGCATCTGGAGTCCAAAAAACCCTGGACGGTGGTGACTATGGTGAGACTCTGTCCATTAATGAAAGCATCTGGAGTCAAAAGACAAAAACAAAAAAACCCTGGACAGTTGTGACTACTGTCTATGGTGAGACTCTTTGACCATTAATGAAAGCATCTGGAGTCCAAAAAACCCTGGACGGTGGTGACTATGGTGAGACTCTGTCCATTAATGAAAGCATCTGGAGTCAAAAGACAAAAACAAAAAAACCCTGGACAGTTGTGTCTACTGTCTATGGTGAGACTCTTTGACCATTAATGAAAGCATGAGGGCCCCGGAACACTGTCTTTAGACCTGCCTTCCTTGCTTGTTCAACTTTTGGCCATACAGCACTCCGTGCCTCTCTGTCTTCCTTGGTGAGGTCTTCTGCGAAGCGGATGTTGAGATCCTTGCATACGCGGTGAAGTTTGGTAATCCGCCAGAGTTCGTCCCTGAAGTGGCGTCCTGTGAACTGCATGATTATTTGACGAGGGCGGTTGGTGTTACTCGGCCCCAGTCGGTGCACTGAATCCAGGATGAAATCCATCTTCTCCCTCCAGTGTGGCGCAATCTTCCCGATGATATCAGAGATGATTTGTCGTGTGTTTTCGTCTTTTTCCTCCTGTAATCCGTTTAAACGCAGGTTCCATCTTCTCTTATAACGCTCCAACTCTACAGCTCTTTTTCCCACTTCTGTTACTTTTTTCTCCAGATCCGTGTTCTCCTCTTTCAGTTGTTTCACCTCGGCGTGCAGTTTTTGGCACTGTACTTTACAATCTTTGATCTCGGCAGAGTTAAACTCTACCGCTTTCGCGATGTTTGCTATGGTCAGCGTGTTCTGCTTTAGCTCCGCTTTGAAGTCCTGCATCATGTTTTGAAGAGTTCCGATAGCAGCCAATATCGCAGCGTTAGAGGCGTCTTCAACATGGGCGCCAGCAGTCATAACTTCCTCTGGTTTGGACTTTTTCTGTGGTGCTGGTGTTTTGGAAGGGGATGTTAAGGTGTTTTTAGTACCTCTGATGTTAGTTTCCATCCTTTCTGGTCCACCATAGTCGTGTTCTTGGAGAGCTTTCAATTTAGCATTAGCTTTCGTGCTAGACATGTTATGGTCTGCAATATCGTCCTCCAGGAGGTTCGCAGGGTCGTTCACAGGATTCTGAATTATTATGACGAGTTCTCTACAGTTCTTTATCTGATATTTCAGGGTTTGGTTAAGTTAAAAGTTGATTCCATTGATTTACAAGGCTTTGCTACTCTGAGCTATTCACAGTGCGTCCGCTCTCTCCGCCATCTTGTCACCCTCTCTGATTGGTTGAGCTCTCGCAGCTATTTTTTTTCCCACCGCCATATTTACAAGTCTTTTGCGAGGTGAGTTCTGTGGGTTTTGCGTTCAGTAAATATTTTTTTGCAACAATGGAGTTCAACAATAAATTCGACCGATGGACCGACGACGAGGTTCAGGCTTTATTGAGCATATATGCGGAGGAGGACATCCAGCGGGAACTGGAAACGGCGACCCGTAATGAAAAGGTATAACGTTACCTGAAGATATCGACTCGGTTCCAGTCACACTGGAAAACAGTGCAGAGAGAAATTGAAGAAATTAAGACAAGATTACAAGAAATTAAAGGATCATAACAACCGGAGCGGTTCCGACCGGCGTATCAACAAGTGGTATGACCGCCTGGACGCGTTGCTGGGACACAGACCGTCCTTTTCTAGGGCAGCGGTAACGAAAGACTCGGCTAGTGCGTTGTTGGAAACCATCCAGGAATCCGAGTGGGTTGAAGGTAAATATATCATCTTGGTTTCATCTATTAAACTCGTTGCAGTGTTTAAACAGGTTGCAGTAACTTTTTTCAACGTGCTTTTCCAGACGTAACGAGTGGCCCTGATGAATCGCAGGCAACGGAGACCAGCGTGTTTTCCCCCGCGGTCACCAGTACGTTATAGAGCTGACAAAAATGTGTATATATTTAAAAACTGATGTGTAATCCTTAATGGTTTTGTTGTTTTTAATTGTAAACTTAAATTGCCCATGATAAAATTTGCACACTGGGCATTGTTCAAGCTGGCCAAACAATTGTTCATTATTTGTAGTGAAAACACTTTAAATAATTAATTGATGGTTTCTATTGTTTCATGGTTGCCTTGTGTATTAATTTCCATGTGTTTCTGTGCAAGTTTTCTACTTAGGGAAAAGGAAAAAGGACTGTGACTTTCTTGATGCACTGAGGGACATGGAGGAGGCTAACCGGCCGTCCTGCAGCATGGACAAGAACAGCCTGACCAATATATTCAGCTGTTACTGGATAGCCAGGCCGAGGAGAGATGAGGAGGCAAGAGCTGGCATTCCACCAGTCAGAAGCGGAAGAAAGCAGAGGGACTTTCAGACCTGGTTTCTGTCTGTTCTTGGACAGTTTGTCCAGTCGTTCAAGAAGTAGCCACAATGACCAGCCGCTTGAATGAAGCATTTGCACTACCACACTTGTACTTTATATATTGTACATGTTGGCACAGCTCTTGGAAAGGTTACTGAAAAATACACTCTTTTTTTTTATATTGTTGTTTTCACATTTTATATTTTCATTTTATTGTTCTAGTAATTTATTTGTCTTTGCACACTTTTATTTTAATTTTGTAAGAACTAATCTGTCTAAAATAAAGTAAAATGTGTAAAATGTCACTGTGTCTTTAATTTCCACATTCTAACTATATAACCACATTCTAATTGTATTCATATAGTGTAGGAAGCAAATAAAAGGGCTGCTGCTCGCAAGTCTTTCTGAATATGCACATAAACATATCTAGAAAACCCAAATATTATATTTTTAAATGTATAACTATGTGAATGTAGTATAATAACTTATAACCACAACTTAAGTGAAGCCATAAGTGTGGTCCTGCTTCATTTCAAATTTGAGGAAGAAGTCTCTAAAATTATGCATTTAATGAAGCATATTGTAATACTAGTCATGTGAATTTTTTTTTTGTGAATGTTAAGAGATGTTATTGTGATAAAAAAAATACTTGCAGTCTAGTACCTAATCTTTCAACTGCTTAATTCAGTCTATTGTTTTCATTCAATTAACTTTTCACACATCTGTCATGACTGAAACCTCATTATCCTTTTATAGAAAATGTTTTGTTTTGGAATTGAGCTATTACAACACATTCAGATTTTGGATTGCCCATCATCCCATTTTGCATTAAAATGGTCAAACCAGGTGAAAGTGCACGTTTAAATAAACAGTGTTGGTAATGTGTGTACATAATCAGCAAAAGCAGCGCTGCTTGCATCTCCTACACTTGTTATTGTTGCAGACAGTATCGCGCAAAAGTGATTACTGTCCGTCGGTGACTGGGAGAAGCAGTCGCGCGCATTCCCACGTCACCGGACTAATTTGCCTAATCTCCCCGGTACTTTAGACCGCGGTCAGAGCCCGTCTACGGAGAGCCTGCCCACTCCCTATTAAGCCCTGTTGTACAGAATTTTGGTTGTAGTACCACCAGAGTTCCACTGGGGGCGATCGCCATGAGTGCAAAATGAATGGAAGTCAATGGGGCTTGACGGCTAAATTTGTCTCTTTCACCCGATTGCCGTTGAGAAATCTCAGAAATGATTGTAGATTTTGCAAGTTCAACATGGGTTTTAGGTCGAAAGTTGAATGAACGAGTACTTATGTCCTTTTGATTTCTTACAGGTTGAGTTGTTGTTGTCCATAACACGCTAGCATTCTGCTAATGAACGCTGATTGGTCAGTGAAGGACTGATTACGACCAGAGATCCCGCTTGATGGCATCGTGTCATCTGAAGCGGGACCAGAAACAAACAAAACAAAAACTCTTCTAGCACGTGTATTTACCTGTGTCAGCTGTGTTGTCGATGCCTCGAGAGAAAAGAAAGTGCAGAGCGCGAAAGCACCAGAGCGACTGAAGGATTGCCGTTAAGCAGTATCTCTGGTCGTACATGTGTATGACGTCATTGACACTTTAAAAGACTTTTTAAAGCAAATAAGTGACTCTAAAAAATCTAACACCCAGCAATGTGTAATTTATTTGCATTTCCTTTCGAATACAACATTCAAATTACTAGATAAAAAATTAAATCCTGAGAAAAGTGGATTTTTATTGGTATAGCGCCATAGACCTCCATTCATTCTGCACTCGTCCTGTGAGCGCCCTCATATGGAATCAGAGAGGAACTGCAACCAGTTCAGAAGCCGGAAGTTCAGTGAGAGTGAAACTTCTCGCCATATTAGACATTCTCTGCCGCGGTGGAAACGCAGATTGTAGCAGGTCTGGGGGAGAAAAAGTTCCTGGGAAAAAAGTTCCTGGTACAAATAGTTCCGGGTAATTTCGGTGGAAACGCGGCTTATGGCAGACTCGTGCCTGCTCGTGCCTCGTTAAACCACGCTCATTTAAAATGCAAAGATGTCAGCCAATCACAACAGTGGGCGTTTTTACTGAAGTCTCACAGCAGACACGCCTCTTGAAGCAGGGCATTCAGCCACAGGGCAAACAGCAGTATAGAAAAAATGCCTTTTATTTCTAAATTATGACATTTTATGATGTAAAAATCATACTAATAATATAAGTACACCTCAGAAAACACTATAAAATAATAGAAAAATGCCATGCCATGGGACCTTTAAAGGCCATCCACCTCAAGGTTGTGCGTGTTGTGGCTTCACAAATGCTTTGCAGCATACCTCTGTTGTAACGAGTGGTTATTTCAGTCAAAGTTGCTCTTCTGTCAGCTTGAATCAGTCGACCCATTTCTCCTCTGACCTCTAGCATCAACAAGGCATTTTCACCCACAGGACTGCCGCATACTGGATGTTTTTCCCTTTTCACACCATTCTTTGTAAACCCTAGAAATGGTTGTGCGTGAAAATCCCAGTAACTGAGCAGATTGTGAAATACTCAGACCTGCCCGTCTGGCACCAACAACCATGCCACGCTCAAAATTGCTTAAATCACCTTTCTTTCCCATTTTGACATTCAATTTGGAGTTCAGGAGATTGTCTTGACCAGGACCACACCCCTAAATGCATTGAAACAACTGCCATGTGATTGGTTGATTAGATAATTGCATTAATGAGAAATTGAACAGGTGTTCCTAATAATCCTTTAGGTGAGTGTACATAGAAAATGCTGCATTAAACGATTTTGTAAAGGAAAAAAATAAAAATCAACTCCATAGGATTCCAAGTGATCAAGGGCTTAGTATGTTCCATACTGCAAAGGTTCCGCCATGTAGTGGACACATCCGAGTGAACAAGACGGAGGGAAGTTAGCAAGTGAAGGGCATACTAAAAACAAACTGGAATGCAGCACTACTATATTTGCCAGCATCTATACTAAATACAACTCAAACACTAAAATCAGTATGGAAGCTGTGTTCAGAATGGCATATGATACTACCATACAACTATTATTGTGGTAGGCCTATTGGTCCGGGGGCGTAGTCAAAATACCGTTATAGAGGTGATAAAACGTGAACATATTTCCAAAGATTGAGTAACTCAAGTTTATTGTATGGAAGGATTTACAAACATTTTAAATCAATATTGATGACGCTACATAAGTGTCTTGTTCTTTCACAGTATATTATGGTTTTGACTATAAAATAAATATTTATCTACCAGCGACTGGTTTAATTATACAGATTTTATTTTAAAATAAAACATACCAATAACATTGAAACCTCTTTCCTGCATTACATATTTTATGTATACACTAATATTTGTGCTTCAAAATAATTTAATAAATTAGAATCAAGTTGGTGGCTGCCGCAAAATAGATGTCATTTAAGAGTCACCCATTAAGACGGTGGTCGCTATAGCTGTCAGGATCAAAATAAAGGAACATGTGCGAGGCTGCCCTTTACTGTTTGCTACTTAAACACAGTCAGTACATTTGAACATTTCCAACAAAACTATGGCCGTCAACTTTCATTACTGGAAAAAGATTCCAATTGCAGTAACTTCTGGGACAAATATAAGGATTTAAATGGCTTTATTTTACATTAAGTCCATTAAGATTACCTCAGTATTAGGGGTGTAACGGTACACGTATTCGTATTGAACCGTTTCGGTACAGGGCTTCCGGTACGGTGCACGCGTGTACCGAACGGTTATGAATGTAATGTTTAACAGTTAACAGTCGGCTTGTTGTAAGCGCGGAACACACTTCAATCCGAGTTCCCACACGAACATATTAAGTATTCAGTCCATTTTATCACGAAATTCAAACGATAAATGCCATTTTGACGCTCTGTGGCGTGACTGGTCACTGATCACAGTTCAAGCGGCCGCGGGACGCGCACGCGCGTGAACGCGATCATCTGTGAAGGCGATCGATCATCTGTTACTAAAGATTCAAGAATAAACATGAATGACGATCTGAAGGTATGCTGAGGATACATTACAATTTACTGTCATGTATATATGTGGTGTAATTGCTATATCAATGTTTCAACTGCGGAAAGATGTCAATATAACTGCTTGTGAACTAAACAATGTCATGTAACGTTAGCATCACATTTACCTCAGGCAGTCATTCAGTGTCCACATAATTTTATTCACTAGAGAAATCAACTCTTTCGCTAAATATATGCTCTATATTAGCCGTTATATTCATTATATTCTACTTAACCTGTTAGTGATGTCTTGATTATTTCATGCATGTTAAATAAACCTGTCATGAAAATGACAGACACTGTATATAAATTATTATATTTCAACAACGATTTGGAGAAAAAAACTATTTTATAATTAGATTTAGAAGTTAATGCAAAAACTGCCTTATGTGAAGTTTACATATTTGCACACAATGTGTTATTTGAGTGTTGATTATTATACCTAAAAATAAATAGCAACTGAATTTAGGCTAATAGTTTGGGCTCTGTTGTGAACCTTTAATATTAATGTACAAGTAAGGGCTCCCTATATAATTTACAGAAATATCTTAAATAAACTTTTAGATATAATTTAATTCATTCAAGGACACTTTTTTTCTCCAGTAAACCACTGTTAAATATAAAAAATAAATAAAAAGCAATTTTGTAAATCTGCTGTACCGAACTCGTACCGAACCGTGACTTCAAAACCGAGGTACGTACCGAACCGTCAGTTTTGTGTACCGTTACACCCCTACTCAGTATAAAGACTGAGGTTTCTCCAATAACAAAAAATAATTTTACATCGTGAATGAACATCACTGCTTTAAAAAAACAAAAACAAAGAGCGAGACCTTTATATTGATTGGCACTTTCAGCTTTATTGAAATAAAATCCTGAAGCTTCACAAGTTCAAAAGCCACATTGCAAGAAAACAACAACAACAACTAGGCAAACATCATAAAAGGGACCAAAAAAAGCTTCTCTGAAGCTATGTTTTAAAAAAAATACCCCAGTAATGAGTAAATGCAAAGACAGACAATAAAGTTAAAACTCTAATCTACAGGGCAAACAAAACATTCTGAAAACTCATGTGCAGAGACAACATTGTTTACACGGTCTTCTGTTGTCCCTTCTTCCCAATAAGAGACTTATGAATGTGGGGTATAACACCTACAAGGTGGGGATTTAAAAAGGGAGAGAAAAAAAGGGGGGGGGGGGGGGGTTAGAGCACAAATGACAACACACAAAATTGAAGAACTTGAAGGTTGAATTAGAACTTACCACCACCAGCAATAGTCGCCTTAATGAGAGAGTCCAACTCCTCATCGCCTCTGATAGCCAGCTGCAAGTGGCGTGGGGTAATTCTCTTCACCTTCAGATCTTTAGACGCATTTCCCGCCAGCTCGAGTACCTTAATATAAAAACTGGCATGTTAAATCACAGGTCTGATAAGTCTCGGCCCAATGCAGTCTGCCTTAAATGGTAATCACCTCAGCAGTTAAATACTCTAGAATAGCAGCACTGTACACTGCGGCAGTGGCTCCAACACGCCCGTGACTGGTGGTCCTGGACTTCAGGTGTCTGTGAATACGACCCACTGGAAACTAATGACCAAGAGTGAAAAAAAGAGTAAGCGAAGAGACAGAGCGTATTTAGGCCACGCCCACACCGGGTGGGGGGTGGGGGATGTGCTGGACATCTAATGCTCTCCATTGACTTTGCACTGCGTGAGGCTGCCTCCTAGTCATTTCAGGCTTATAACAAAAAACAGAACAATGTCTTAAAGCTGCTATGTGACAGTGTACAGCATACAAGCTAAAAAACAAAAACAAAACAGAAATAAGGTTTTATAAGCTGTCGACCCAAAAAAAAGAAGAGCGTTTAAGGAGACAAAAGTGGATCAAGGCAATAAAACGTGAAGCTTCAGCAGGAAGAATGGGTAAATTTTGGGATCCTGACACTCAGTAAGCATATGTGTGCAGTAAACATTGTCACTGTTAAGTAAAATATCCAAATGTCAGTTTTATATATTATATTTCCTGTTGCCGATTACGTTCCCCTCCAGTGGGCGTAGCTCTCAGTGTAATATAACGTGTCGCGCTCTGTCTCAATGGTCTGTATCCACTTCGGTGTCCTTATAAGCTCGTTTTTTGGGTCAACAGCTTATACAAACTTCTGGGTTTTGTTGAGCTTGTCCTTGGTAGTTCAGACTTGCAAATTCGACTCGGGAGAACGAACTCCAGAGGACGGGAGGAATCGTCAGTCGTCAATTGTGAAGCGTCATCAGTTGCTGCCCAATACTGTTCCAATTCAAAGTTCACATCCAGCCAAGTACAGTTTAAGTCCCCGGATGTGTCCTTGATCCGGCCCTTTTATCGAGGACACATCGAGAGGAGACTAGTGGACTTCAGACAGACCGGTATCCCAGAATGCATCTCGCACCAACCAGCAAACGTCAATAGCGGATGAGAAAGTAGCGTAATTTAAAAATACTACTGTTAATGTTTCACAAAATGTAGTTAAGACTTTTTCAGGCGAGAATGTACTTGTGTACAGCTCAAATCTGTGGTTTATTTATAAAGAGAGCGCCTTTTTGAAAATTTGATCAGGCGATTTCGGAGTTGTGAGATCCAGTCGATCAGCGGCGCTCAGCAGGTGCTCTCCTCGCCTAGAGCAGCCTTAACATGGCTAGTCCTTCTGACGTCTGCCGCTGGCTCTGATGTCTTCAGATATAATTCGTCTTCTAACAGGTGATCTTTGGTCTCATGAATCTATAATTTGTTCCCTGGCAAATCGTTTTGACTGAGGGCAAAGTGAAGTTTCATAACTTTATATTTTTAGACTATTAAACACATAAATTGACATTTAACAAAAATAGACTGGGTTGTGTATGGCATATTTCATTTTATTACAGTGATAAATCACACTTGTCTGAACCACATTTTTTTTTTTTTTTTTTTTTTTATGTAAACGAAAAGAGGCAGGGGTTTTTATAAGTATGCAAGATAATACATTGCCTGCACTACATTTGTGTGGCTATAATATGTTTTAATGAAAATGAAAAGAGGCAGAGTGGTGTTTTATCATTTCGTTTTATTGTAGCCTAAAATATACATATATACACTGAATAACACCATCAAGAACCCTGCTGTTCCATTAGCAGATTACCGGACTATTGTCCTCCCGTCCTCAGGAGTTCGTTCTCCGGAGTTGAACTTGGCAAGCCTGAACTACCACGGACACAAGTCATAAGTTCGCGAAGGCCTACTTGGTATAGAGAAACGTATATATTAGGCTACAATAAAACGAAATGTCATAAAACACCACTGCCTCTTTTCATTTTTTTTAAAAAAAATCTTAAACATATTAGCCACACAAATGTTGTTCAGGCAACGCGTAGCTACATTGATTATCTTATATATTTATAACAAAACGAAGTATAAAACAACCCTGCCTCTTCATTTAGATTTAAAAAATAATAGGCCTATATTAAACATTATTATGTGGTTTATGTAAGGTGACCATATTTCTGAAATGGAAACCGGAGACATTTCCTATTTGAGTGGTCAAAATATCACTAATCTCATTTGTTATTATCTTTTAAACAGTACAATACATTTTTAAATGTTTTTGTTTGTTTATTTGTTGTTGTGGGCTCTATATTATCATCATTAACATTAATAATTATTATGATTTAGTTTGATTAGGAATATTTATGTGGATTTAATACATAAAAAAAAAAAATGAAAACAGTTAATAGTTGCCATTGTAAATAACAAGCAGTTCAAAACATTATAACATGACTTAACAAAAACATTACAAAAATAAAACAAATATGATAAATAAAACTATTTAACAAATATTTTAACATTTTATAATTGTATTTAATATTTTAATTTTCACAAGTTTATACTATATAGGATAATTTAATTTTTTTTTTACTTCAAATGTTTTATTACGCTTGTGCTTAAAAATAACTCTTACCATCCTAAAGTGGTCTTGTTTTGCATTTTAGGCTTATTTTAAGCAGAAATTATGTGTATTCTGGGCGTGTTGCAAGTGACAAAATGCCGCACCCCATTGAGACTTGTTATAAAGCACATGCAAACAGTATTACTTTAATTGATGATAATGTCGCTCTGCTCTCGGTTACGTTCTTAGTAGTAGAGGCTCACGCACGACCAAGTAGCATCAACTTATCATGCTGGGGTGTTGGGGGGCATTACTGATCGTTGCGTCCGTTGGTGCGAGATGCATTCTGGGATACCGGTCTGTCTGAAGTCGATGCATCCTTGATAAAAGGGGCGGATCAAGGACACAGCCGGGGATTTGAACTGTACTTGTCTATGGCTAGATGTGAACTTTGAATTGGAACAGTACTTGGGCAGCTACTGATGACGTTTCACAAGTCCACGAGAACACAAGTACAGACAAGAACGCATATTGAGAATAGGGATGGGCGATATCTTATCGTTTGCGATATACCGGTAAAAATTCTCCCCACGATAAGAATTTGTCTTCCCGTAATAACGATAAAGCCTTGTTGATGGCGCGACCCATCCGCACAGTGCCGCCGCTGGCCGTCTCTAGATGCCCTAAGCGTTATTACTTTATAATGGCCGCGGTGGCTGCGTTCGTCACTTTGTATAGCTGAACGGGGGTTGGAGAGAGATTTTCTTGTGGTGCCCCCGCAGCACTCAGTGCCCTAAGCGCCGCGCAACTGAATCGGCATCTCACGTGCAGAGCGAAAACCATTATGGCGGAAGAGTTCATAGCTAAACGAGGGGCTACCTGAGGGCAATCTGAACCTGTACATACAGATGTATCTTCACTCGCTGAGCACTTGGACAGAGCGAATCGCTCAAGCGGTCATTCTCAATCGATCGGTAAAGCACACTATTTCAGTTCTTCTCAATGAATGCGCAGTGTATTTGACGCACATTAAACACTAGTGTGAGGCGCGCGACAGAGCGCTCAGTGTTTCACACACACTCAAAGAGAGAACGAGAGAGTCTTATACCACACAGAATTGATGTGCTACATGTAAACAATATCCTTTGTTGTATTTCCTGTAAAATAATGGCGTTTATTTGGAATTATTCAGCCTTTCATGAACAGGAAGGAACGAATGCACAAACGGGAATCTCATTGGCTGTCGTGCACCTATTACTGTGTTTTGATTTCAACAAATCAGTTTGAATGAGCGCTGACAACGTGATTAATATTCATGAACCCAGAAGCTCATTCCTTAGTCCAGTTTATTTTTATTAGTAGAAGAATTTGTGGCATTATTAACTCAAATTACTGAAGTTCTATCATTAAATCATTATTTTCAACTTTTTTGTAATCTGAAGACATTTTAGGGGTAATTACTTTTGCTGTTTCTGCTATTTTTACCACTGTTTGCACCATGAGTGTATGAATAAATACAGAATCGGTTTACATTTAAAACTTGTCAGTGTTTTAATTATTATTGTTTGTATTGTGTGATGTTTTTCAGCACAGTTGCACTATTTAAACATTACCTGCACTTTTACGGAAGACAATTATATCTGCAACTTTTCCATTTCTGAAAAGGCTGGTGTGGAATATATATTATATATATATATATATATATATATGGGAAAACAACCCAAAAGCAGCTGAGCAATGGAGAGCGTTGGATTTTGTTTAGCTTGTTTGCTGTACACTTTGTCACATATCAGCTTTTATACATTGTTCAGTTTTTTGTTATAAGTCCGAAATGATAATGAGGCAGCCTCCCGCAATGCAAAGTCAATGGAGAGCGTTGGATTGTTTTCCCCCCCAGTGTGGGCGTGGCCTAAATACGCTCTGTCTCTATAGAGACAGAGCGACACGCGTCATAATCTGAAGACCACGCCCACCGGGGGGGAAAACAATCAAACTGTCTCCATTGACTTTGCATTGCGGGAGGCTGCCTCATTGTCATTTCGGACTTATTAAAAAAAACTGAACAATGTATAAAAGCTGATATGTGACAAAGTGAACTGCAAACAAACTAAACAAAACCCAGAGGCAAAAACCCAGACGTTTTTATAAGCTGTTGACCCAAAAAACGAGCGTTTAAGGACAAAAGTGGATTCAGGCCATTGAGAGAGCGCTACAGGTCATATTACACTGATAACTACGGCGACTAGAGGGGAATGTAATCAACGACAGGAAATATCATATATAAAACGGACATTTGGATATTTGACTTAACAGTGACAATGTTTACTGCACACATACACATACTGAGTGTCAGGATCCCAAAATTTACCCATTCTTCCTGCTGAAGCGTCACTTCGTATTGCCTGTATCCATGGGCGTCAGTTTGGTTTGAAATGTGCTGGGGACAGAGACGCATTCAGAAGTGCATTTTCAGAAGTGCTGGGTACATTTTTTTTTTCTCTTTCGCGCAGGTCATGTTTTGAAAGACTATGTCCTGCAGCTTACTAATGTAAATAAATAAAAATGTCAGATGAGAGACATATTGCGGGTCTTATAGCCTATCTTACTCATGCCGACGAAAGCGCCCCGCAAATTTTTTAATATTTTTGCAATTTTTTTTACCACTTCATTATCAGAGTCCCACTGGAGCCCGTGTTTTTTTAATCCTCCCTATTACACATTAGTTACAGCCATTAAAATAGTTCAGTTTTGTTTTTAATGTCAAAGTAGATATATTTCGTTTTGTTTCTTTATTAAGTTAATTTAGAAAAATGTTTAAAGCATTTAATGTTTGTTAAACTAAAGTTTTTGCTTTTTAAAGTGACGACCAAGCGGCCAGCGGCCGACAGTGAGTTAACCCAACACTTTAGCCTCTGAAATCAACACTTGACTTGTCTTGCTTATTAAATCCATAAAAAACACTTGAAGCATCGTTTAAACGTTTAGCCTATTATCACCACCATCACAGTAAAAAGGCATTTTTGACAAGATGAGGCAGGCAGATCGCAACGGCGCGCGCAAACAAAACGGGCTACACAATCTAAACAAATAATTAAAAATAAAAAAACATGCTGGTTGTCTTACCTTAGGCTACACCTCTCCGCGAAATGAATATATATCCGATCTTCAATTCCCGTGCTATATGCACATTTAACGGAGTTCATGTCAACGAAATCAACCGATATGAGTATTTTATTCATCAGCTCTTTTCAACATCAAAGACTGCATTATGAGAACGAGCGACCTAAACACTGGCAAGAGCATTTAGTCTCATTAATTTTAATGAAGATGATTGTGCTTTTGAGCATCTAAAACTTAGCTTATTTTCAGTTTCACTTGTGGCAGTTTGCGTGTTGGCTTGCTTTACTCATTTGCAGCGAAGCGTGTTGCATAGCGCCGTCCTATAGCCTAAAAAAGCCCGAAGCCCAGTCCGCGTCTGAGGTAGGCTATGACTGGAAAATTGGCCCGAAGCCCGGCCCTAGGGCGTAAAAAAGTCGGGGCCCGTCAGGCTCGGGCAGAAATGTAGGGCTCTACTTTGAGTAAGGCTGAAAGCGTCTTTCTTTTTAATACATTTCTTGAATGTCTCAATTACAGTAGGCCTAGCCTATAGATAATTATGATATTTGTGGCTGCACTGGGGTCCGTCATTACGCTAAATCATGAGCGGTCCATGGCACCTGCTACCCATGGCTGTTAAGAACTGTATAGGCTACATCAATCCATTACAACAATTTCGTGTTATGGGCACTGCCACTGATACAGGCAGCGGAAGAGCCTATTTTACGGAGCTTGCTTCTGCTTTTCAAACGTTTTTACAACAAAAGATGTCGTTAAAACGACATAAGATATCGTTATTACGACACAATTGAGTGGAAAAAAATGTGTGTGTCAGCAATGCTTCACCGCAAAATTGAACTCGAGGTTTAAAAAAAATAAAAAAATAAATAAAAGTGGTGGGTACAAAAGGACTCATGACGAAATCTGGTGGGTACACGTCCCCCCCGAAAGACGCCTATGCCTGTATCCACTTTTATCTTCTTAAACGCTCTTTTTTGGGTCGACAGCTTATAAAAACTTATTTCTGTGTTTTTTAGCTTATTTGCTGTACACCTTGTCACATATCAGCTTTTATACATTGTTCTGTTTTTTGTTATATGTCCGAAATGACAATGAGGCAGCCTCCCGCAATGCAAAGTCGATGGAGAGCATTGGATTGTTTCCCCCATGGTGTGGGCGTGGCCTAAATACGCTCTGTCTCTATAGTCTTCATAGCGTATTTAGGCCACGCCCACACCAGGGGGTGGGGGGGTGAGAGAGACAATCCAACCGTCTCCATTGACTTTGCATTGCATGAAGCAGCCTCCTAGTCATTTCGGACTTATAACAAACAGAACAATGACTAAAAGCGGATGTGTGACAAGGTGTACAGCAAACACACAAAAAAAACACAGAATTACGTTTTTATAAGCTGTCGACCCAAAAAAACGTGGAAACAGGCAAGAAGATGTGAAGCTTCAATAATCTTTCAGAATGGGTAAATTTGGTGATCCTGACACTCACTATGCCTCAGTATGCCTACGTGTGCAGTAAACATTGTCACTGTTAAGTCAAATATCCAAATGTCAGTTTTTTTGGGTCAACAACAGCTTATAAAAACTTATGGGTGTTTGGTTCTGGGTTTTGTTTAGTTTGTTTGCTGTACAGTTTGTCACATATTCGCTTTTAGACATTGTTCTGTTTTTTGTAAGAACAAGGAAGTGACAAGGAGGTCGCTTCACGCATACAAAGTCAATGGAGACGGTTTGATCATTACGGCTGGTCTTACCTGCAGTCCAGCCCTTTGAGAGCGTGAAACAGCCTTCGCTTTCGCCTTCCCTGAGTCCTTTCCTGCTTTACCTCCAGCCTGAAACAAACGACACCATACTCACTCATCGTGTTATACGAGTTAACCGAAGTGTGTCGACCTTTTACATTACGTACACGACCATAAATACACAAGGCGGTGGTTTTCGGATTCACTAATTGTTTACACTACGCCAGTTAGCACAGGAGCTAAGCTAACTAGCCGCATAATATTAGTCCACAAACTGGGAACATAATTCTCTAAATGTATGTTTAACCTGTTATGTATCTTTCCAAAAAGACGCGTGGAACAACATTAATACAACAGTGAAAAGAAACACTTACCATTTTATAATTTGTAAATGACGCTTACTACAGCTGAGCAGCACGGACACAGTTCCTCCCCCAATTCAAACTGAGTTTCGCGCCTTCTCTGTGTGAACTATAACTCGTTTCTACATCCGGGATATTTGGCGTGTAAATTAGCCAATCAGCAATAAGTCAACAATAACAACAATTTTCATCATTGTCATACCACAATAAAGGAATAATACACCAAGGTACTTCAGTCAAGATTAATCTTCTTGTAGCCTTTACGTTTTTAGAAAACTCAGTGGATTCAAAATACATTTTCACCTCAAGTTTAAATCTTAAAAACTAGGTTTACAGTTAGAAAATTTACATTTATGAATGTGATATTTGGCTAACAGAAAAATAAGATTTATAAAATGAATATAATTTTTCTCTTGACCTTCATGAAAACCAGAAATAACATTTTTATAAGTAAATTCAAAATTTGGATTAACATAGCCTTTGATAAAGTCACACACATCACACCAAAATGTCACTGTGTGAGAGCAATTCCAAAATAAATGTAAAGTAGATTCGGGTTTCTCTAAACAGAAAGAACAGAGGGTATTAATGTCATTTTTAAGTCTTCTGCTGATTCTGTAATTTCAGTCAAATGCAGGCTATTTTCGCTGTGTACCAAACATACAATACGCTTCATATGATTACTCTTACATGTAAATATGTACTACATTAATGTCAAGATAAGACGACCTAGCTGTTTTGGAAAAAAAAAACAATAAAACCACACCTGCCACAGCAGTAGTTCTCCCCGCCACCATGTTTAAAGCTCGCTTATGACACGCCCATCTCGGGAATTGGGGTATCAAAATTATTTCCGAACTTCCCAGTGGTAAACACGACATCAGAGGGCGTTCATGTGCAATTTTTACCTAGGAAACTCGTATTTACGATAATTCCGATAGCACGTGAAGGCAGCATTAATAACGTTGTATTTTTCTGGACAGAATGAGGCAGATAGCACTTATCTGGATAAAACCTATGAATTAACTTAAAGTTAATTTCTCTCATTTTGTTGGTTATCAAGTATTTGTGAGGCAATGTCCAAACTTTCTTCCAGGGAATATTATTTACAAAAACATTCCAGTAAGAAATGACATAAGGCACAGAAGCAATCTCCTCCTGAAACAAGACTCTAATTTTCTTATTGTTTTTTGATTTAGATGAAGAAAGGCACTGTTTACCAACAAATGTTTTGCACAGATCCACCGAGTGATAAGAGGATGAAAAAGAAAATCCTTTATAAAGCATAATAACTCCTTGTGGCACTGCATCAGCAACAATTGCAAACTCTTTTGGAGTAACAGGAATCCCATGCTTTACTAAGAACTCAGAATAATTACAGATTGAACCATTTTGATTAAAAAGTTGAGATACAAAAATAATACCATTTTTAAACCAACTATCAAATGTCGGTATTGTAGTTCTCATAACAACGCGGGGAGTTTCGTAAATTTTATTTAATTTTTCTGTTATTTTTTATTAATGTTACTTAGAAAAATATTATTATAAGCTTACATTTTTCTAAGTTTGACTGTCTCATTTCATTCAGATGCTGTCCTTTGCTTCTTTTATTACTATTATCAAAAAAATATGAATACAATCTGAATAGGCAGGCAGACAGAACGTAACAATATTAGATTTTCAATGTGTGGTTTATTTCAAGGAATTAAATTATTAAAGGATTAAAAGCAATTTAAGGAAATAAAGAAAAATAAATAAGAATGGTTCTGGTTCTGTTGTAGATATGAAGTAAACTATTTGCAAATAATATTCTTTTTAAATATGTACACATTCACTCTTATTTCCGTCAGTCTAATTATATAAAAATGCAAAAGGTTTCTTGTCACGTCAAATTCAGTTATGATTTACATAAATAATGTCATATTATATTTTAATTCAATGTCATAATTATTCAGGGGGACTTGACCCCCTCAATGTCTATGGTGGTTACGGCCCTGGGGTACAATTTCAGACATTGAGGTTAAGCACAGGAACATTTAAAACAACCCTAACAGAGGCACTTCAGGTTGAAATGGGAGAAAGGCTAGTGAGAAGAACTCTATCGCTGAGCTATTGGGTCACTTTACAAGGCCATAGTCAGGATCACCCAACACAGAATACTTTAAAACCGGCTTGGGAAAAGGAGAAAAAGGAGACAAAAGCTTTGAATGGACAGTGGAACAAAAAGCAATTGATTTTGAAATGGTTAAATTAAACATTAGTCCATCAGTACCATTGCCAACCATTCAACCCTTAATACTTCCTGACACCAGAGTAGATCTCACAATTTTAGAAATCAAGGACGCATAGGGAAGCTGTTTTAAATTCAAGTATCATACAACAATACATTGATAATAATTACCATGATTATATTCAGATATATGCAGATGCATCAAAGAATTCAGGTGGAAAAATAGGAGTAGCATTTATTGTTCCAGAATTTTCAGTAGGTAAAAGGATCACTGAGGGATTATCAGTATACACAGGGGAAATGCTTGCAATATTGTTATGGTGAATATCGTAGAGGATACAAGACCACTAAGAAATATAGCTGCAAGCAGCAATACCGGGGCCAAGCGCAACAGAAGCAAACAAGGAAGCTAGCAGCAGACCAACTGAAAAAATGAGTGAAGACATTTTGTAGCAACAATGAGTTTCGGGGAATAATTAATTCAAATGGTATTAATATTCATGAGTCTATAAATAAGATTTGCTTGTTGTACAGACAAAATTACGTATAACGGAACCTTTAATCATTTAAAAGTAACCTTTATCCAAATTGATTTCTTCATCAATTATCAATCTTACAAACCTTAAGAAACATTGATCTGTTTGATCAGGACAAATAATATCTCTTATGTTTGTACAATTTGTATTACTGAAGTAGTAATACAGGAAAATCAAGCTTAAATGGGTAGCTAAAATCTTATGTCTCATTGACTTCGATTTTGTGAGCAAAACAATACGGATCCAATTTAATGCAATCATTGGGTTTTAATAAAACAACTACAGTTTACAAAGCTACGATTCATACGGGGGAAATATGCATATATATGTAGGAGAAAAAAAACAATATGGTACAAACAAGGAAACATGAAACTTAACGAATAATAAAAAGGGAAGAATAATTAACAAGGGAGAGAGAGAGAGAGAGAGAGAGAGCGAGAGAGAGAGCGAGAGAGAGAGACAGCTTCACAGTCCTTTCGCAAGAGCCCTCAAGAAATTTATGATTTCGTGAATCAAAAATAATTCAGACAACCTCTTACAAGCAGTTTGATTGTGAAATAGAATACTTGCATTACTACGGCTTCTCGTGTAAGTGTCTGAGTTCGAATCGTCGGGGAAGTTCGCTAAGGATTTGCGAGTCCCAGGTGAGCTTCTTTGAAGTTTAGGAAAGACGCTCCAGAAGTCTGCCGATTTCTCTCTCCGTGCGGGGAGGCCTTCTCTCAGGATTGGGAAGACCAGGGTTGGTATTCCCCTTCATGGCGAAATGCCAAGAGGTCCGTTCCTTGTGGTGGCGAAAATGCAAAGAGTTGATGGTCGGTTCCAGTTTTTATAGAGGGGAAGGCCGACGCCCAAAGAGTTCAATGCTCCAATCTCTTGCGGCTACATGATGACGCCTCGGATCTAATCAGCGTAACACACAGGCCCTTTGTTTAAGTATGATTTGATTAGACAAGTCACGAGGGCTGTGAGATGTTCAGACTTTGGTCTATCCTGCCACATGACTGATTGAATCATTACTGTTACAATTTGAAGACAATTTCAAGTAAAAATGTTAAAACCCAAACATTGAGTTGTATAGAGCATGTATTGCATGTATTGTATGTCATTTTTTGTTCTATTATAGTGCCACCAAGAGAAACAATCCTACAATTTTTTTAATTTGTCATTGGAGTGAGCCCATACATGTGTGTGTAAATTTTGGTGAAAATATCTCATTTCGTTTTGGAGTTATAGACATTTATATGAAAAAACATGTACAAAATGACTGACACCTGACTTTGATTGGATTTTACTCCCCCTTACTATCAATATTTTGACATTTGGGTATTAGCATTTAGCTATCGACCTATGTTTTCGATTTTCTGGCGCTGGTTTCGTCTCGATCGGACTAGCGGTTTCGAAGATATCAGCTAACGTTTTTTAAGCGCTAAATTACAGCGCTGCACAAACCATACGCCGAAACCTGGCAAGTCTGGAATCGTTGGACTCTGCAAGGATTCAGGAGACAAAAAAAGTTAGTCCCATGAAAATAAGTCAACCCCACCCAAAGTTAAAAGCGTTTGAATAAAAAAAATTCTCCACTAGGTGGCGCTGTTTCGAAACTTCTCAGGCTACTTCAGGGCATCGTGCTGATGACCCATACAGAGTTTCGTAACAATCCTTTCATGCGTTGATAAAATACAGCATTTTAGCACATAATTAAAAATGGCTGACAGTCAAAATGGCCGATATGGTAAAATTGGATACCAGACGACTCGGCATGCCGTCCTGAATCTAACGATACCACTCTTTTGGACAAACGGTTCAGAAGTTATAAGCAAAAATAGCCATTTTTTAATCTCCAGACCAGTAGGTGGCGTTGCGCCGAAAAGCTGCATATTGCCTCAGGTCATGCTTGTGATGAAATGTACCAAATTTGGTTTGAATACAATAAAGGGTTGCGGAGATATTGCCTTAAGTGTGTTTTTGCAAGCGTTACGTAAAAATTGTTTGCGTGTAGTGATGGCCAAATGAAGCGTTTCGAAGCATTATTGCTTTCTGATACAATTGTGTCGAAAATGGTTCATTACTCGAAGCTTCATTCAGATAGAAATTGCAGCACCATCTCCTGGTGAAGTAAATGTAATGCAACAAAGCTGACAACCATAAAATGCAAGTAGGCTAATATGTTGACGTCCCGTTTATTACGTGTTTACCGAGGCGATCAAAGCTGAAACAGTGTTAGTGCTGTGAAACTCATTTATGTAGGTGAATTTTACAAATACTGATGAATTTCATGTGTTCACCATGATAATAAAACATTAAGCATGATGTGTGTGTGTGTGTGTGTGTGTGTGTGTGTGTATAATTATTTCTTTAGACAAGGACAGAAGATCAGACCAGCTTAAAAAAAGTTGGAAACCATCACAGAAATTCTAATGGTTTCTATTAAAATACCAATAGGAACCATTGGCTTTTACCATTTAAACCTCTACATAATTCTTTTTTTGTAGTGTGCTTGGGACATATTCCATTAGGATTTAATGCCCCCACCAATAGAACCCAACATATATCAGTAGAGACCCCACAGATACCACTATAATTCCCATTACAACCAATACAATTCCCATGAAAACCATTAAATCCAATAGAATTTCTGTAATGGTTTCTATAGTTTTTTTAGAAGTATCATGTGTGAAAGCTTTATCTTGTTTAGCTGTGGGAAGCAGAACTCTATAACTTATTAACTGGTGGGACTGATACTTTTGTATGTTGAAAAGGATGTGCTTGTGTAACTGGTTGTACTTGTATAATGTAGCAGAGGGTTTTTGAAGTTTCTGTCTTTGATGCGTGTTTTTATGTAACAATGTTCATATGTTCTCTAATTAATAATAAAAATAAATAAAAATATGGCAGAGGGTGACACTGAAATAAACTCAATCCACTCTCCTCAACAATAACGCCAATCCAAACACCGACTACTACAACCCACGTTGTTGCCATGGTTTGGCTTCACTTTTATCAGAAATTCAGCCGCCAGGTTTCAAACCTGTCAACACTGGATTGGGCTGTCAAAGCAGTCAGGTGGTTCACTACAGGAGTGAACCAGTGTGTTTGCTTCAGATGTCATTTTCATGTGACTAATGACTTGATGATACAAGCTCCGAAGCAGTGGTTCATTGCAAGGACCGTTCGAGTTTGAAGCAAGCTTCGGAGCGTCGGTGTCAGACGTAATTTTCACTATTTGCGTGTTTATCGAAAACGATTTGATGAATCAAGTTGAATTCCATGTTTTTTTGTCAGCATGGTCGGAAGATGATCTGGTCAAATTTTTGTGAAAATTGGAGCAACGGCCTAGGAGGAGTTCGCAAAAGTAGGTTTTCGGTTAATTAAAAATGGCGGGGAAATTATTACAACGGAAAATGATGTCATAGGGTGCAGTCGAATTGGCTTGAGCCAAGGAAACAGAGGAAAAAATAACTTTGTTTCTAACCCTTAGGGTTCAAAAGTTATTAGCATAAACATGAGTCAAACTTTGGACAGGTGGTGGCGCTAAAGGGATTGAGTTAGAGACTCCAAATTTGGTGTGGTTAATGTTGGGCCAGTCCTCTATCAGTGTGCCAAATTTCATAACTTTCCCACAAACGGTTCTATGGGCTGCCATAGACTTCCATAGACTAATAAGAAATCTAACGGTTAGGTCCTCCCTTCAGATCTATTTGTATAAATCTTCCATACAACATGATACACACACACAAAAAAAAATGTTCCACTATTTTCTGGAATCTAGTGGAAACGCACCTCAAACTGTCTGCAGGGTGCCAGAGCACACAGGGCCTGAGTTACACACTTTCAAAAATGAATTTATAACCAAATAAATAAAAAAGCGTCTCTCTTTTAACATATACTTACATGTTTATCACTTTTAGCAGTGATTTATGTAACTTCAAATGGTTTCCTGTAGACTGGATGCCAGCCGAATTTAGCCCCGCCCACAATTTTTTTTGCTCGGGCAATTCGGTCTGGACTCGCTCCATAGAGGAGTAATTATGCCCGAACAGAAACTGTTCGGACCAATGAAATTGTCAGGGCGGGCTTTAGACGATGATGGACAGATGATAAACAGAAACGTAATCATCCACGTCATCGAAGGCTCTTGGGTTGAATTTGCTCTTATCCTAAATGGAGAACTTGTTCGTATATGCATTCACCTTCACTATTTCTCTCAGAAACGATGATCGTGTTGGTAAGTACTCTGTGTATCCTTAAATTATTTTATTACTGGCAAAGATCGTTTACACTCATCTTTTTCTTGTAACGTTACTTAATCCAGCGTGCGTGCAGACAGGGTTTCCAAGTGTTTTTGCAATGTCGCGCACAATTGCTACTCAAAACTATAGCCCAAAACAATAACTTTCCGGGGGGTTCTCCGGAAAAAAATGGCGTTTGGTTGGCAAAATATGTTATTTTGGCAAGGTTGCCTGCTAAAATTCGCATTCCTGGGTTTATATAATCACATAATTGGGGTCGCTTCAACCCGCGGACATGGAGAAAAACACGGACTTGGCAACACAGTGCAGTTGAGTTCTGTTGACATTTGACAACTAACGTTACGCGTTGCTCTGATTGGTTGTGGGTCTATCCAATTGAGGTCTTTCCTGGCTCGGTTGAAACACGCCCCATAATCAAAGTTCAATGGAGCGGTACCAGACTCATATTCTGACTAGAATTGAGTATGGCCACGCCAGGCTAGGTTTCCTGTAAAATTACACTAAAATTGTGTATTTAGATCACTGTATGGGGGTATGGGAAGCTTTTCCATTTGGGTAGGCCAAATCCAGGTGAAAATCCTAAAAATGGTCCCAGAGCTTAAGAGGTTAAAACAGACACCCTAATGTGTGCAGTGGGTTTAGTTGGGGGTAATTGAGAATGAATGGGGAAAAGTCACATGAGAGGAGATATGATCTATGATTGGATATGATCGGTTATGATGGGATATTATTGGTTTGTGTGATAAATCCTGCTTCATTTACCTGCGTGTTCTCATCAACCTGAATGAAGATAATGATGCCGTTAACGGAAAAGTAATTCGAAAGTAAGTAAACAACAGCCATTTCACTGCTTTATGTCACGTTAAAATCAAACTTGAAATGGGCTGAAAAAATTATGACTGCAGGGGGTTTTAATGTGCAATCAGCTTCCCAATCAGGGAAATAAAAGGTACATATTTGTGTCTGTACAAGCTTGATGACTGCTGAAAATAAGTTGACCATTAAAAAAAAGCTGAACATTAGTTCACAAATAATAATGTACATGTACAACAACATGTATGCTCAACCCTCAACGCAACTTGATCCTACAGAATTAGTCAATTACAGGCCAATCACAAATCTATCCTTTCTGTCAAAAATACTAGAAAATGCAGTATCCTCACAACTATGCTCCTTTTTAGAAAGAAATGGTATTTGTGAAGATTTCCAGTCAGGATTTAGACCGTATCATAGTACTGAGACTGCTCTCATTAGAGTTACAAATGATTTGCTCATATCATCCGATCTTGGTTGTATCTCGCTATTAGTGTTACTTGATCATAGCGCTGCATTCGATACTATCGACCACAACATTCTTTTGAATAGACTCTCAAATTACTTTGGCATTAATGGAATTGAATTGGCATGGTTTAAATCATACTTAGGGGTAGACCAGGCAGTGGCGCCTCCAGAAATTTTTCATAGGGGTGGCCAGATGGGGCCACTTAAAATCTTGGGGTGGCACACCAAAACTAGAAACCATAATTTCAGAATTGTATTCTACTGGTGTAGTAAACCGGCCTGTAGAAAACTATCAGAAAGACTTAAGGAAACTCCTACTGATATACTTTGGTTTATTGTGTTATATTTAATGTTACTAACTGCTACTTACTGTACTGTTGTCTGAGCGCGCAACAGCGGCATCGGGGGAGGGGCGGGGCGGGCTGTGTGTGATCGAAGGTCTAGAGCGGCTTGCCTGCCTGGCTGTGCATTAGGGATGAAATGCATAACTGATGCTACTAAAATTTATATTGGCCATGGGGTGGCCAGTGGGGTGGCCAGGAGTCGGCCAGGGGTGGCCACGGCCACCCCTGGCCACCCCCTGGTGGCGCCACTGAGACCAGGTACAGTTGGTACAGGGGTACATTTGAAACACCTCAAATAACGCTTCGGTTACTAACGTAACCTCGGTTCCCAGTATTGCGTTTGCTAAACGCTATGGGGAAAACTTTCCTCGAGATATTGAAGCAAATTTTTATCCAAAAAATACCATATACACGCAGTGCAGCTGCACAGCTCTCAGCAGGAAGCAGCTGCGTGCTGATTGGCTGTGCCGCTGCAACTACAGCAACCTATGGCGAGACCGCGGGGCAGGATGGACCAATCAGGTCCTTCTAAATTCCCGCCACAAGGGGCAACAGAATTTGCATAGCCAAGGGTATATAAGACCCTGTCTCGCAAGGTTAAAGCTGTCAGGTTAATCGGTCAGGTTAATCGACTGAAGCGACTCCTGAGCAAGCAAAGCACGGTTAAGCAAACGCAATACTCGTTCCCTCATCTCAGGGAACCAAGGTTACGTTAGTAACCGAAGCGTTCCCTTTCGAGAGTACTCTCGTATTGCGTTTGCTAAACTGAAACGGATTGTCTCTTCTTTTATACACACATCCTTTGATATCAATGATTCTTTTATTATATCCATAACCTGAATAATCAAGGATAATCAAAATAAATATCTCTTTCTCTGCTTTCATATGTAATCTAGAGATGATTGTAATTCTGTGTGATTTCATACCTTTATATATTTAGTTTGAGGATGATTTTGTAGTATTAAAACTAGTCTCCCCAGCTGCTCTGGGTTGACCTCCAGCCATGCCAGGCTCACTCTCGCGAAGGATAGTTATGGCGGAGTCGTTGTTTGGGTATCGATTGTTCTCTTGATAAACTGTCATAATCACCTGACATTAACTAGAGTGTGATGCCCTAGTGCTTGTATGTGTGTGCGTCTTTACAAGTTCTGTGCAGGTTTGTTAGAGCTATCTGATCGGGGCCTGGCCCCCCTCCTGACATGCAGGCGCCCTTTACGATGTCCGAGGCCAATCTTACCCTTGTGGGATTGATGTTGTGACGAGCATCCTGACTAAACTACGCCATTCCGGCATATCTATACATGTGTGACAAATGTTTAGACTTTTAGGTCTCCGTAGCGATTTAAGGCTTAGGCCATCTGTTATTGTTGATGTAATCAATGTCCTTGTAAACAGTATAACTGGTGGGCAAAATTCTCTGTGAGTTAGAGTCTGGCCTGCGATTCCACGAGAGACTCTGATGCTGGCTTCTGCTGATGAAACTGCAAACTATTCCTCAGTAAATTTCTTTAATTAATCTAACTCTTGACTTCTGGTCTTCATTCAACATATCTGGTCTCTGGGTCTAAAACTGTGTCCCCAACAGTTTTGGTGGAGGATTCGCGAGCAATCATTCCTTGGTAAACCTCTGGCAAACAAGTAAACAAGGTAGTAAGCTTTTGTTATTATTGGTTAGGGCTGTCTGACTGGAAGAGATTGGAAAAGGAGAGCAGTGTACTTCGCTTCATTCCGCTTGTGAAGAGTGAGGCATAATTATACTAAAAGTTAATGGTATAAGAAGTCGCTGATCGTCGTTATGTGCTGCTTCTCCAGGGAATAAAGTCCCCAGGAGTTAGAGCTCTTAAGCATAGGTAACGGTAGCAGTCAGTGCAAAGGAGCGGACTCAAGAGAGGGGGCCCCAGTGGGCTTTAGAGTGTGATCACTTCCCCTACAGGAGGCAAGGCAAGGCAAGGCAAGGCAAGTTTATTTGTATAGCACATTTCATACACAGTGGCAATTCAAAGTGCTTTACACAGAAATGAAATAAAAATATTACAGTTATAATAGGAATTAAAAGAAATAAAAAATAAAGAAAACATTGAAAGATAAAAATAAAGAGTATAATTAAAAATAAAAATAAGAACAGGGTTAAATTTAAGCATATAAATTAAAATGCAAGCAGTTCGGACAAAGCACGTACAGTGGCACAGTGCTCATTCTGTAAATGCACAGCTGAACAAATGTGTTTTGAGTCTGGATTTGAAAGTGGCTACTGTTTGAGCACATCTGATCTGGTCAGGAAGCTGGTTCCAGCTACGGCTGGCATAATAGCTAAAAGCAGACTCTCCTTGCTTTGAGTGAACCCTTGGTATTTCTAATTGACTTGATCCTGATGATCTGAGTGATCTGTTGGGTTTGTATTTAATCAGCATATCTGCAATGTATTGAGGTCCTAGGTCATTGAGTGATTTATATACAAGTAATAGCACTTTAAAATCGATCCTAAATGTAACTGGAAGCCAGTGTAAAGATCTGAGGACTGGTGTGATATGGTCATATTTTCTGGTTCTGCTCAGGATCCTGGCAGCAGCGTTCTGTATGAGCTGCAGCTGTCTAATGGTCTTTTTGGGAAGGCCGGTGAGGAGACCATTACAATAGTCCACCCTACTGGTAATAAAAGCATGAACGAGTTTCTCTAAGTCTTGCCTGGAAACAAAGCATCTAATTCTTGATATGTTTTTGAGATGATAGTAAGCGGATTTAGTTATTGCTTTGACATGACTATTGAAACTCAGGTCTGACTCCAAAATCACACCAAGATTCCTGACTTGATTTTTTGATTTCAGGCCTTTAGCCTCAAGATATGCATTCACCTTGAGAATTTCATCTTTGTTTCCAAATGTAGTAATTTCAGTTTTGTCTTTGTTTAACTGAAGAAAGTTTTGGCACATCCAACTGTTAACTTCATCAATGCATTTACATAGAGAGTCAATGGGGCTGTAGTCATTCGGTGATAGGGCTAAGTAGATCTGGGTGTCGTCAGCATAGCTGTGGTAAGCCATTTTGTTATTTTTCATTATTTGGCTCAGTGGCAGCATATACAGGTTGAATAGTAGTGGTGCAAGAATTGACCCTTGTGGGACTCCGCATGTCATGGATGTCCACTCAGACTTATGGTCACCTATACTCACATAATAACCTCTCCCTTCTAAGTATGACCTGAACCATTTGAGGACCATTCCAGAAAGCCCAACCCAATTTTCTAGCCTGTCAAGAAGTATGTTGTGGTCAACAGTGTCGAATGCAGCACTGAGGTCCAGTAGTACCAGAATTGATGTTTTGCCTGTATCTGTATTGAGGCGAATATCATTTATAATCTTTATGAGCGCTGTCTCTGTGCTGTGATGCGGTCGGAAACCAGATTGAAAATTGTCAAAGTATCCGTTTGAGTTCAAGAATTTGTTCAGCTGACTGAAAACAACTTTTTCAATGATCTTGCCTATGAAGGGGAGATTTGAGATTGGTCTGTAGTTGCTCAATATGGAGTTATCCAGATTTCTCTTTTTCAGGAGAGGCTTTACTACTGCGGTTTTTAGGGAGTTTTGAAAAGTCCCAGAAAGAAGTGAGGAGTTTACAACTTCTAGGAGATCTGCTTCTAAACAGTTAAACACACTTTTGAAAAAAGAAGTGGGGAGTGTGTCAAGGGCGCAGGTTGATGTTTTAAGGTGCTGTACTGTTTCTTCTAAAATTTTACCATCAATTGCTTCGAAATCAGTCATAGTAACTTTCTGAGGCTGTGGTCTGATCTGATTCACCCCAGAGAAACTCAAGGATGTGCTGATCGCTTTTCTGATATTAATGATTTTCTCGGAGAAGAAGGAGGCAAACTCACTGCATTTGCTGTCTGAGAGCATTTCACTGGGAATGTGACTCGGGGGGTTTGTTAGTCTCTCTACAGTAGCAAAAAGAGTGCGTGTGTTGTTTATGTTTCTGTTTATAATATTTGAAAAGAAGGTCTGTCTAGCTTTGCCTAGTTCCACATTGAAAGCACGAAGACTTTATAGATCTTATAATGGACTACAAGTTTTGTCTTTCGCCACAGGCGTTCAGATTTCCTGCATTGTCTTTTCATTAATTGCACTGCTGTTGAGTTTCTCCAGGGTGCTTTTTGTTTGCCACTCTTTTTCCTGGCTTTTACAGGAGCAATATCATCAATTACACCCTTAATTTTTGAGTTAAAAGAGTCAAGGAGAAAATCAACAGAGTCTGCAGATATGCTTGGTGTTAGAGATATAGCCTTCATAAACAGCACACTAGTGTTCTCATTTAAGCATCTCTTTTTGACAGAGACAGATCTAGTTTCAATGGCAGGAGAGATTGATATATCAAAGAAAATACAGAAATGATCAGACAGTGCCACATCCTTAATAACTATTGATGAAATATTTAGACCCTTACTGATAAGTAAATCTAAAGTGTGTCCACGATCATGTGTGGGTCCGTGAACATGTTGTGTCAAATCAAAAGTGTTAAGAACAGTCATGAGATCTTTTGTTGTACTGGATTCAGCATTGTCAATGTGAATGTTAAAATCCCCAGCAATAGCAAAACAGTCATACTCAGATGAGATTGCTGATAACAGCTCTGTAAAGTCATCAATAAAGGCCGGAGAATATTTCGGAGGCCTATAAATAATGATAAGCAGGATGCGTGGTGCACCTTTCAGCACAATGCCCAGATATTCTAGAGACAAATAGTCACCAAATGATACTTGCTTACATTGATAAACATCTTTAAATAGAGCTGCGACCCCCCCCCCCCCCTTCTGACTGGTCTGCAGACACTCATAAAAGTAAAGTTAGGAGGGGCTGTTTCATTGAGGACTGTTGCACTGTAGCTGTCTTCTAGCCACGTTTCATTTAGAAGCAAAAAATCTAGGTTGTTTGTGGATATTAAGTCGTTGACTAGAAATGATTTGTTTTTAAGTGAACGGATGTTTAAGAGTGCTAACTTAACAGTATTAATTTTAATTTTTTCCCCCATAGTAATCTTAGTTTGACAATTAACAGGCAGCAGATTAGATGGGTTTGCCATACGGCCTGAGAAAGCCTTGGACTTTCTATCACGTAACAGAACAGAAATAGAGAAAGATAGAGACACACTGGGCTCACGCATGTTTTGTAAACATTTGATAAGATTGCTGGTGACTTTGCGAGGACCCAGAATTAAAGACCAGGAGACCGTCTTGGACTAGCTTGTAAGGTCCAGGGGACATTGCGAACCTGTTCCATCTCTTCCAGTTCAGATAGGGGTACCCCGAATTTAGAAAATCAGGCAGTAAGGGATTAAGTGATTAGTTAAACCAAATAAAAATAGATTCAGGGTTGTTTGCCAGGGATGCATCAGGAACGATCCTAAGTAAAAGGGAAAGTATGACCCAAATTGGAATGGACCAGTATATGTGACTTTTTCGTATAAGTGTACTTTGCAGTTTCATCACACAGAAGGCACAGCGGTGTTGGTTAAAGATCGCCTCCATCTCTGCTGGTATAATTTCAGGTGAGTATGAACTTTGACTGAAATGATGGCTAACAATTTGAGTGACATGATCAGTAACTTGATCAGTCCAGATAGAGATTTTGAGACGAAAGATAGCAAACGCTGTAAGCAGCTCTGCTCTGAAGCCCTGACGTCAAAGAAATTTGAAGGAATTATTAAGGAAATGGGCAGCAAAGGTTTTAATTCTAATTGGAAAGTTAATCAGCAACTTGTCTGGCTACAAACAAAGAGAGAACCAGAAAAATTCAAATTTCTAGCTGTTTGTACTTATTCGTGGATTTGTAAAATGGGTGGGGTACCATTAACCCCCGATGGACAAAGCCCAGAAGTAACTGAGATATGCAATTGGGTAACTAAAAATGAGGATGTTTAAAAAGCAGAGAGCGCAATGAATTGCACGCCATTGTATGTTTTATTGGATCACGAGCTCTCTTCCCAGTCTGTTCAAGTGGTTGCCACCTTAGGAACCGCCCCTGAGACTGGGGACCAGACTGATGCATGCAGGTTACTGAATGACAGAGTGTGTTTCAATTATGGTCAGCAGGGCCATTTTGCACGTAACTGTAACAGTGAACCCATAAGTTGTCAAAATTGTGGCAAATCAGGGCACCTGGCTAAATTCTGTAAACGAAACAAAGTAAAAAGAAATAAATAAAGAAGAGATTTACACTTTCTTATCTGCCCCCTCCCATCCTGCGCTCTGTTCTCAGAGCAGGTGCAGATAGGCACTGACACACAGACTGAGAATTAGACTGAGGGAATTTAAAAAGAGGTGCACAGATTGAAAATAATGAAATAGTAATAGTAAGTTCAATAAATTGAAGTCTTAAGGAATTCCTTTTAAAAGGAAAGATCTATGATCATTTTAAAATAAACTATGGTTAAAAGAATAACGACATAACTATACATTTTGAATAACGACATAACTATATAATTAGAGACATAGAGAGTTTAAATGATAAAAATGTATAATAAATGTTCCTGTTCCTCTGACTCGTGAAAAGTTCTGATAAAGTCTATTTGACTGGATGTTGGTAAAAACACTGTAGGAGAATTGGTGTTAAAAATGTTGAAAACCCTAGAAGCTGATGTTTTGGTTTCAAAAGATAAGCTCATGCTGAGCTGTAATAAAACAATTCGCTTATCTGAATCTGGCCCACCATGCCATTTCTGGTGCTGGGGCTAAAATTGGAAGAGTAACTCAGACCAGAATTTAGATTTTTGAAGTTTAAATTTATTGTTTGGGCAAAAGACAAATATAAAATTATGGTTATTTGGAACCGTCAATTCTGGCAAAGAATAGAGTTAAAAGGGAAAATGTCTGTTGCTTATTTGAAAACAATTTTACTTTCTAGCCAGGTCATACGCTGAGCTAGTGTGAAGTCTGATGTTTATTGGAAAACAAATGTGATCTCTAGCCAAGTCTTATGTTGTGCTAGAGTGACAAGTTAAAAGTTTATGAAAATGCAGTACCAGTCCTGAATGCATAGCAGTCTCTCTCTCTTTAGAAACCAGCTCAAGGCTGATATCTGAGCCTGTGCCACAGATGATAGAAGATATTGATGAGTAAAAGCACAGGGCATCACTTGAAAATAATAAGACATGTTTTAGGGAAAACATTGTGTTTAAAAAGGGTATGAGATGTTTTTACACATAGACCTTAAATGAGAATGAATTTAACATTAAAGTTAAGGTCTTAGACGACTTTTAAAAAGGTTATAGAGAGAGAGAGAGACTGCTTGTGGAAGCAGGGATGGTGCAATTTGTTATCGCCCTGCTAAAGCTGAAACAAAACAAAGAAATGATATCAGAACCAAAACAATCCAGCTGACTTTTGAAGAGACAAATTAATAATGAGCTGACGTAAAAGCTGAGTTTAATAATAATTTGAGTAAACACTAAAAGTAAAATTTGAGAATGAGCAATTCATGTTTAATGTGTGTGTGGGTGTGACTGCACTTTATGTTTTGTAAGTTTGTTCCTAGAACTGTTCTATCCTGATGGGGTGTCATTAACCTCTGGAATGAGTATTTGACCATTACAGATGGGTTAAGGTAAACGACAACCTTTAAAGAAACTGATAATTTTGAAGGAATCTGGTGAAATGATGATCCAGAACACGGGACGAGCTTTAAATGGATTGTTATCCAGCTCTGTCTGTTATGACGACTTTTGTAATTTATGATGTCGATTTTAATTACTCTCTGGATTAGTTAAAGTGGAATTGTAAAGTTAAAGATTGCCGTCCATCATGGGTTAAAACCCTTTAGGCAGAGAAAAAGTGACGAATTGGCTGAAGTCACTATCTAAATTATCCAGAGACTCCCTCAAAGTTCTGAAAGGCCGGAGGGCGACCAAAGAGATAAATTCTAAAAAGGAAAAGTTTTATTTTTACTTTATTTTAATTTTCATGATATTTTGATTTATATAGAGAACCACAATTAATGTTAAAGAAGCAAGTGACTTTAAGTCTTTCTGTGTGACTGGGATTGAGATAAGAGGAATATAATATTTTGGTTTCTGCAGAGCAGGAGAGATAAGAAACAATAATGATCATATTGTGTGGCATCTGCAGACCATATTTTTGATAGAGGAATAATTAAAACAAGAGAGAAATAGCCCCAAAAGATAGATTTCTTGTGAAAAATTTACTTTCTTACAGAATTTAGGACCCGTAAAGTTAAATGGATATGGATGAACAAATCATTCTAAAACAGCTTTAAAGAAATTGATGATGACTTATAGTCCAAATTTAAAGTAATATGGGAAATTATGAAATTTGTAAGTTCTTGGTAAAGTTATGACACTTTTGGTGTAAGTGGCAAGATAAGGCTAGTGAGGATTTGATGAAGTATCACTGCCAAATGACATGAATTAAGAGGTTTAAGATTTTGGTCATTTGGAGCTTACACCTGAAGAGTTTTAATAGACAAGACATTGAGAATAAAAGAAAATTAAAAAAAAGGGGTACTTTAAAGAAAACCCTGATGAATGATCTTGAATGTTTTACTAATAACATGGTGTTTAATAATTGGGTATTTAGTATGATTAAGCATAATGTCAACAAGATAGAGATGAGTGAACAAGCTTATTGAATGAAATACGATGAAATGATAATCAAGTCATTTTGATGAAAAGGTTTTAACATTAACTATTTTTTGGTTATGTTCATTCGTGGTTAAAAATGATGTGGGCTATGATGAGTGAAAATGGGTTTGATGGAAATAGCAAGTTTAACAAGAAGGTTCTTGAGTATGTGGGAAATACATTTACATTTACATTTAGTCATTTAGCAGACGCTTTTATCCAAAGCGACTTACAAATGAGAGCAATAGAAGCAACTACAACAGTCAGAGGCTACAGTATGCAAGTGCTGTAACAAGTCTCAGTTAATCTAACACAGAACACACAGGATTTTTTTTTTTTTTTTTTTTTTTTTAATAAATTAGACAGACAGAAAAATGAATTGAATGTTAAGTGCTATTCTTGATTGGTCAGGTGCTGCTGGAAGAGATGCGTCTTTAGATGTTTTTTGAAAATGGCTACAGACTCGGCTGCTCGAATTGAGATAGGCAGGTCATTCCACCAGGTGGGGGCAGTCCAGGAAAAGGTCCGTGACAGTGATTTCATGCCTCTCTGGTATGGCACCACAAGGCGTCGTTCACTGGTAGAACGCAAACTCCTGGAGGGTGTGTATGTCTGAACAAGCGAGTTAAGGTAAATTGGTGCAGAGCCAGTGTTTGCTTTGAAGGCGAGTACCAGTGCCTTGAATTTGATGCGAGCGGCTATTGGTAGCCAGTGGAGTCTGATGAAGAGAGGCGTGACGTGCGCTCTCTTCGGCTCGTTAAAGATCACCCTCGCCGCTGCATTCTGGATCAGTTGCAAGGGTTTGATAGTGCATGCCGGAAGGCCTGCTAGAAGAGCATTACAGTAGTCCAGTCTGGAGAGAACAAGAGCTTGGACCAAGAGTTGTGTGGTCTGCTCAGATAGGAAGGCTCTAATCTTCCTAATGTTGTATAATGCAAATCTGCAGGACCGGGTTGTTGCAGTAATGTGGTCAGTGAATTTTAGCTGATCATCAATCACAACTCCAAGGTTCCTGGCTGTCCTGGACGGAGTTATGGTTGATGATCCTAGCTGAATGGAGAGATTGTGATGAAGTGCTGGGTTGGCTGAGACCACAAGCAGTTCAGTCTTTGCAAGGTTGAGTTGCAGGTGATGCTCCTTCATCCAGGCAGAAATGTCTGTTAGGCAGGCAGCAATACGAACACCAACCGTGGGATCATCTGGTTGAAATGAGAAGTAGAGTTGAGTGTCGTCTGCATAGCAGTGATAGGAAAAGCCATGTTTCTGAATGACCGATCCAAGTGATGACATGTAGATGGAGAAGAGAAGTGGTCCAAGCACTGAGCCCTGTGGAACTCCAGTGGCTAGATGATGTGACTTAGACACTTCACCTCTCCATGACACCCTGAAGGACCTACCTGAGAGGTAAGACTTGAGCCACTGGAGAGCAGTTCCTGAGATGCCCATCTTCATGAGAGTTGACAGGAATAAAATGGATTGAGATGAATGTTCTAGTTTGGTTCTGTTTGAAGGAAGATATAGGATGTGAGGTAATTTAGATGGTACACGTAGACTGTAAACTGAAGGATGTGTTATATGAGACTGAATGCAATTGGATGGACTATTCTGTTGTTTATTTTTATTTATTTACTTTTTATTTTTATTTCAGGCCACTATTGAGTTTTGTACCTGAAAAGGTCTGTTTTGAAGAAGAAAAAAAAAAAAAGTAATTACAATCCCTATTTTTGGGAGATATATCTTGGTGGTAATGATGACATGGGGTGTTAATTTAGTATGTCCTTGTGAGGATGAGAATGTGCTTGTTGGTAATCAATCAATCCAATGATAAAGGCAAATTATCCCAATTAAATTCTTGAAGGAAAAATAGGTTTTCTGTTTTTCAAAATTCTAATTTGACAAGTGGGGAATTGGAAATTAGGAAGCAGCCTAAATTGGTAGACCATTAATACCCCCACATTGGCCTCAGGAGAAACTTAAAGGGTGGGTTCTAAAATCCACTGCCTCTCCAATATAATTGTATACATCTTAATTAAATTTATAATCAAAGACTTAGTCAATATTTATATTTCTATATTATTATCATGAATTTAATGATCCTCTCTAGGTATGATTTTGTTTCTTCCTTTATATTTTCTAAAGTTTGTATTTGGTCTCTGAGTTGTGACTGAGGGTCCGTCCTAGACGTGTGTGATGTCTCACGAGAACACTTGTATCAGGAAAACTGTGTGATCAGGAACTATAATTAACCTGTCTCCATGTTTTTACTAATTTGAAAGCAGACCCATGGCTCTGCTGACTCTTGAATGCACTTTCCAAAAGGCTCCAGAAAAATATTGGATCCTGTTGAGGGTCAAAGATCTTAAGCGATGACCAATGAGCATGTGGTGATTCCCCGATGACGGGTAAGCTCTTCTTTTGGCCAGTGGAGGACAACCTAAGCCAATGGGGGTCACCGCCATTGGGGCACCTCCAAGAAGTGGGGTGTTTTTTATGTGAGGTGTGTATGAGAGGTGAGGCAGATGTCTGTGAGGCCAGCAGCATCACTGTGGGGAGGGGAAGCTGTGTTTCGGAGGGGCCAAGGTCAAGACTGGACACAGCAGCCCCTGCCCTAATATTGGCCCCTCTATACCGCTCACCAAATACCGCATAAATTGAGAGCCAGGAAACATTGGCATTCAAGAGCCAGTTGAGACTGATCATTCTGGTCACTTTAACCTTGCAAATTTCAGTCATGTGTTCAGATTTTAGAGGCATCACACACCTCTAACTTGATGGGAATGTAGCAACAGGGATTGCTCATTTAGCCCGGCTTCCAGAGATTAAATATGGATTTGTCGTTCATTTTATTTAATTAAATTTTATATTTCCTTTTACTGAAACCCTCAAGAATTGTATGAATGCTATTGTACTATATTGTCTGTTCCCCTCTCAATGAGAGAAAGCACGTTATCAGTATGTGGAACAGGAGTTTTGAGAAATTGGGGCCCTGTTGTTGAGTGGAAGGTGTAAAGAGCCTCAAAACGGGGGCTGGTCTTTTTAGTGGCCAGCATGTCCGTGATGAGGTGAAGCGACAAATGTGACCCGTTGGGGAATCATGCGTCACCACTTGACCTTCCGTAGTGACCTCACTGGTAGACCAGATGTGCGGTATGGGACCACCCATTGGTCTAAAAGGGGGGACTGAAACGGATTGTCTCTTCTTTTATACACATATCCTTTTCAATGATTCTTTTATTATATCCATAACCTGAATAATCAAGGATAATCAAAATAAATATCTCTTTCTCTGGTTTCATATGTAATCTAGAGATGATTGTAATTCTGTGTGATTTCATACATTTATATATTTAGTTTGAGGATGATTTTGTAGTATTAAAACTAGTCTCCCCAGCTGCTCTGGGTTGACCTCCAGCCATGCATGGCTCACTCTCGCGAAGGATAGTTATGGCAGAGTCGTTGTTTGGGTATTGATTGTTCTCTTGATAAACGGTCATAATCACCTGACATTAACTAGAGTGTGATGCCCTAGTGCTTGTATGTGTGTGCGTCTTTACAAGTTCTGTGCAGGTTTGTTGGAGCTATCTGATCGGGGCCTGGCCCCCCTCCCGACATGCAGGCGCCCTTTACGACGTCCGAGGCCAATCTTACCCTTGTGGGATTGATGTTGTGACGAGCATCCTGACTAAACTACGCCATTCCGGCATATCTATACATGTGTGACAAATGTTTAGACTTTTAGGTCTCCGTAGCGAATTAAGGCTTAGGCCATCTGTTATTGTTGATGTAATCAATGTCCTTGTAACAGTATAACTGAGTCTGGCCTGCGATTCCACGAGAGACTCTGATGCTGGCTTCTGCTGATGAAACTGCAAACTATTCTTCAGTAAATTTCTTTAATTAATCTAACTCTTGACTCCTGGTCTTCATTCAACATATCTGGTCTCTGGGTCTAAAACTGTGTCCCCAACAAAACGCTATGGGGGACCAATGCAAAACGCCGTGCTTGCTTAACGGCTCTTAGAGCCCGGTGACACCATACCCAAGCCAACCTAGGTGAGCCCGTAATATGATATCATGAAGTCCCAATATGAGCCAGACCTGAGTCGGGCCTTAATGTTAATGACACACAAAATACGTGTAGTAATATATATATATATGCATAGACCAGACATAGTCGGGCCAAGAATAGTGAATGACCAGATAATTCGAGTCGTATAAGGAATGTGCTATGACTTATACAAATATTTAACCCAGACCGGACTTTTCGAGCCTTAAGGGGTTAAATCTATTACACAGCAAGAAGCCCAGCCTGTAAGGCCGGAACATCTAAATTATAAGATCTGATAAAAGTGGACGGGGAGGCCCAGCCTGCCGCCGCACAGATATCATTCAGAGAATTGCCAGTAGACCAAGCCCACGAAGAGGCCATGCCTCTAGTAGAATGGGCTTTGATGCCTATAGGGCAGCTGAGATCTTTAGACTCATAAGCCAGTGAGATAGCATCCACTATCCAACGTGACAAGGTCTGCTTTGTAACCGCGCACCCTCGGGTGCGGCCGCCAAAGCATACAAAGAGCTGTTCAGTTTGCCTGTAAGCAGCGGAACGCTCTATGTATATCCTCAGCGCTCTGACAGGACAGAGCAAATTAGCATCTTCTTCATCTAACGATGATGAAAGTGCTGAAAGTGAAATGACCTGTGCTCTGAACGGAGTTGAAAGCACTTTAGGTACATATCCATGTCTTGGTTTGAGGACGACTTGGAGTCATTTGGCCCAAATTCCAGACAAGAGGCACTCACTGAGAGCGCGTGCAGATCACCCACTCGCTTAACTGACGCGATCGCTAGCAGAAAAGCGGCCTTTAGTGAAAGGAGCTTTAAGCTCACCGAATGCAGAGGCTCGAATGTAGAGCTCTTCATGGCATCCAGGACCGTGGACAGGTCCCATATAGGGACTGAAGGGGGGCGAGGTGGGTGAAGCCTTCTAGCCCCTTTAAGCAAGCGCACGATAAGATCGTTCTTTCCCAGTGACAGTCCGTTCACTTGAATGTGATACGCTGCTATAGCGGCCACATAAACTTTGAGCGTGGAGGGGGAACGACCCGCGTCCAGAAGCTCTTTTTAAAAAGTGAGCACTTCTGACACTTCACAATCATGTGGGGTCAGACTTCGTGCTTTACACCAGTCCGAAAAAAGACTGACCATTTGCCTGAATAGAGCCGCCTGGTCGCGGGGGCTCTAGCTTCAGTAATAGTATTCAATACATTTTCAGAGAGGTTCTCATGTACCCATTGATGGGCCAGACATGATGCGCCCATAGATCGGGCCAGGGATGCCAGATCTGCCGTTCCGCCTGCATGAGGAGGTCTCTCCTCAGCGGGATCGGCCACGGAGCTGTATCTGACATCTGACTCAGTAGTGAGAACCAAAGTTGACTTCTCCAAAGCGGGGCTATTAAAAGCACAGCGCATTTGCTCTCCCTGATCCTCTCTATGACCTGAGGTAATATTGAGATTGGGGGAAAAGCATATAGAGGAAGGTTGGGCCATTCGTGGGCCAACGCATCCTTGTGCTTGGAGAAATATATTCGGCATTGAGCATTGTCTTGTGAGGCGAAAAGATCTACTTTTGCCTCTCCAAACCTGCCCCAAATTGTCTGAATCGTATGTGGGTGAAGAGACCACTCTGCTGGGGACACTTTGCCCATGGACAGCATGTCCGGACCCAAATTCAGAATGCCTGGCACATGAGTCGCTCTCAGCGAGCTCAGGTTGTGCTCTGCCCATATAAGGACTTCTTCCGCCATTGTGTGCAGATCGATAGATTTCAGACCGCCCTGGCGATTTATATAGGCTACCACCGACCTGCTGTCCGTTCGGACCAGGACATGGTGGTGCTTTATGTACGGAAGGAAAGCTCTTAGCAATAGCGTGACCGCTTTCATCTCTAGACAGTTTATGTGAAGGCTCCTCTCCGAGTCTGACCAGAGACCGGAGACTGGCCTGCCCTTGTGAAGGGCTCCCCAACCTAGGTTGGATGCATCTGTCGAGATAACTTTCCACTTCGTAACAGTGCCCAAACTCACGCCCGTCTGGTACCAGACGGGATTTTTCCAAGGGGCCAGAGCCAACACACAGCTGTGGTCTACCTTGATTTGTAATCGGCCCGAGAGCCATGCGTGAGCTGGAACGCGGCGATTCAGCCAGCGCTGTAGGGGGCGCATGTGTAACAGACCTAGTCTGAGGACTGGCGCCGCCGAGGCCATGAGACCCAACATCCTCTGAAAGTGTTTGAGAGGAGTGAGTGCACCGGACCTGAGGGAAAACGCTCGGTTCTGAACAGAGAGCGCGCGCTGTGACGTCAGTCATGCGTTCATCTGCAGTGAGTCCAATACTGATCCCAGAAATTAAATTTTCTGTGTGGGAGACAATGAACTCTTTTCCACGTTGATTCTGAGTCCCAAGCATTCTAAATGGTTGAGAAGCCAAGATCTGTGGTTTAATAACTGTATCTCTGACTGAGCTATTATGAGCCAGTCGTCGAGATAGTTGAGAATTCTCATTCCCTGAAGCCTCAGCGGGATTAGCGCCGCTTCCATGCACTTCGTAAACGTGCGGGGAGCCAGAGATAGACCAAATGGTAGCACCTTGTATTGGTATACTTTCCCCTCGAAGGCGAATCTCAAGAATGGCCTGTGATGAGGGGCTATTTGTATGTGGAAATAGGCATCCTCTAGATCCACAGTGAAAAACCAATCTCCCGGGCGAATGTGCGCGAGGATTTGTTTCATTCTCAACATTCTGAACGGGCTCTTCATAAGGGCTATGTTCAGATGTCTGAGATCTAGGATGGGTCTGAGACCACCGTCCCTTTTATTTTATTTTTTTGGTACAAGGAAGTAACGACTGTAAAAGCCCGACTCGCTCTGTGAGGGATGTACGGCTTCCACCGCCCCTTTTGTTAACAGTTTTGATATCTCGGTTCGAAGCACGTGACTTGTGTCGCTTCTCACGTTGTCTCTTCCACTGTAGAGCAAACTGTAGCGAGTAACCTTGTTCTATTATGTTCAACAGCCATTTTGAAATGCTGGGAATGGCCTGCCAGGCCTCGGCCTTCGAAGCCAGGGGCTGAATTAATCTGTGGGGCGAGTCGCTGAGTAACAGGGACTCGGTGGCCCGATAATTTTGCGCCAAGGTGGCGCTTATGAGGGAATTGTTTCCCGCCGCCTGAGTGCAGGGGGCCGGGGGACATAGAATATTGGTGCTTGTGTACAGGCGAGCGCGTTTGAGCACGGGCTCATTGACTCTGAGAATAGTGTTTCCAGCCACATGAGTGCAGGGGGCTGGGGAACATGGGGGAGTGATTGAGTGTAGGGGTACATGCTTTAATGCTGGCACACTGCCTACAGAGAAAAAGCTCTTTTTGTGACTCATATGGGTCGCCGTGAAAACGGCGTTTGTGTACAGGCGAGCGCACTTGCTTGCGGGCTCCACCTTCTCTTTGTGTCTCTGGCTAGGACGGCTTCGGAGGCTCAGGTTTCGACACATTGCTGGGTCGGGGACCTCGACGCTCCGGCGGTCTGCTGCGGCTCGTAGAGCGGGAGCGCTGTCCGGGCTTACAAGCCGCGCGAGGCTGGTGAGCTGATGGCGCCGCCTTGGTGGGCTGGGCTGGTCCAGCTTTAGCGTGACGGCTAGCAGAGGAGCTGGAACGCTTAGGCAGGAAATGTCGCATTGCCTGCGAAGCCTTTTGTGCCTCGATGAAGCGCTCCGTGAACCCAACCACGGAGGGACCTTCAGTGGCGCCGCGCAGATCCTTCAGAGCCTCGTTATCAGGGACAGACTCATCCAGGGAACGGAGGAGTTTGGCCTGGAAGACCTGAAGCACCGCCATCGAGTGTAGCGCTGAGGCCACCTGGCCGGCAGAGGCGTATGCTCGACCGGCGAGGCTGGAAGTAGTGCGGCAGGCTTTGGAAGGGTGCACAGCTTTTTACTGCCATCCTCTGGCGGAGGGCGGGCAAAGATGTGCAGTGACGGCTTTCTCGAGGGGAGGAAGGGCTTGGTATCCTTTTTTCTGATCGCCATCGACCACCGAGAGCACTGGAGAAAAAGAGGATTTGGCGCGAGAGAAAAATGGCGCCTTCCACGATTTAGCTAGTTCCTCGTGGACTTCTGGGAAGAAGGGAGCGGGTCTTTGAGTGGTCGGTTGCCGAAGGTTCTCAAAAAACCACTCATCCAGTCTGCTTCTCGTGGGCTCCTCGGGTTGAGACCAGTCAATGCCGAGGTCGTCCACGGCCTTCGTGAGCAGGGGCATAAGCTCAGCGTCGACTGAGGTTTTGGCACCGCTGGCAGTCCGCGTCGAAGTGGCGTGCTCCGAGGCGGTAACCGACCACCCGCTTTCGGATGCAGCAAGAGAAAGGCTGTCATCTTCCTCCTCCTCCTCCGGTCCGCCGAAGGAAACAGTAGCAGCCGCCAGACGAGGGGAGCTCTGCTGTTCCTCGACGAACATTACAGGCGATGGCGAGGCACGCGGGGACATGTCCGGCGTGTGCTCGTCAGAGCGCTCCGGGGGCCTCTGGTCGCGACGTTTCTTCTTCCGTGGCTCGAGAGGCTGAGAGCAAGGGACGGGATATGGGTCGAAACTGGCGAGCCGAGCCCGAAGGGTCTACAGCGTCAGTTCGTCGCACTCTGGGCAGCCGCCCTGGTTGAGTGCAGCCTGCGCGTGGTCTCGTCCGAGACATGAGACGCAGATGATGTGCCGATCCTCGTCAGAGAGAAAACCTCTACACGAGGCGCAGGAACGAGACATTTGAAACAACGTCTCGGCTCTTTTTGAGTGTGTAAGCAAACACACAGAATGGTATATAAAAGGATATGTGCCTGATGGCGCAGCTGGAAGGCAGGCTGAAGGCGGAGAATACGACGTCCTCAGGCTGCAGAGTTCCGCTGGGTGCATGTCGACGGCAGGCTTCGATCCAGAGCTCAGCGAGGGCAAGTCGCTGAAGAAGAATTAATCTGTTTAACCTTGCGAGACAGGGTCTTATATACCCTTGGCTATGCAAATTCTGTTGCCCCTTGTGGCGGGAATTTAGAAGGACCTGATTGGTCCATCCTGCCCCGCGGTCTCGCCATAGGTTGCTGCAGTTGCAGCGGCACAGCCAATCAGCACGCAGCTGCTTCCTGCTGAGAGCTGTGCAGCTGCACTGCGTTTTACATGGTATTTTTAGGTTAAAAATTTGCTTCAAAATCTTGAGGAAAGGAAATTCCCCTAGCGTTTAGCTAAACGCAATACTCGTTCCCTCTTCTCAGGGAACCAAGGTTACGTAAGTAACCGAAGCGTTTTCATTGTTATTCTGACGATACTCAGCTCTATATTTCTTTGTGCCCTGAGGAAACGTACCAATTCACAAGATTAACGGAATGCATAGCTGATATAAAAAATTGGATGACTAGTAATTTCCAACAACTTAATTCTGAAATAACAGAATTTTTAATTATTGGACAAAACCACATGTAGAAACAGGGCCGGCCCGTGGCATAGGCGGAATAGGCAAATGCTAGGGGCGCCACTCATCCATAGGGGCGCCAAAATGTATTACTGATACTATTTTATTAATATTAATTTGAAATATTACCAAATAAAGCGCAAAAAAAACGTAACTAAGTCCCCGCATCTTTCCGGTCCACCTCATCAATCTCCCCCCGCCGATCTACTTGAAGTGCGTCAGAAATACAATGCGCGATCAGTTTATCGTTAGGGGAATTTGTTGTGTCGCGTCGCCTCTCGCCGCATCCAACGCAGACAGGGTTGCTTTCAATTTTTAGGGTGCTTGGCCGTTCGCGCCAGGTGTTGACACGGTGTAAGTTGCCTGATTATTTATGACGGATGGCCGAATTGAAGTGTCTAAAAAAAAGACAGAAGCCCTCTGATGCAGGGAAGATAAGGTATACACTGCTCTTCTTACATAGTATTTGTGTCTTGTTTCTAGTCTAAATATCTAAAATTCCTAAATCAAGGTTGAAGGTGCATTTACTAGATAAGTTAAATGACAGAAGATAGTTTTCTTGTTTTCTTGAAAATAAAATCAAAATGAAGTGAGTTTTTGCTTAAAACAAGCTAAATTATCTGCCAATGGAGTAGAAAAATAATCTTGTTTCTGATTGAAATCTTGTTTCTGTCCCAAAAAGAAATAAGATTATTTTTCTCACCCCATTGGCAGGTAATTTTGCTTGTTTTAAGCAAAAACTCAAGACATTTTTCTTGTTTACTTGAAAATAAAATCAAAATGAAGTATGTAATTTTACTCATCTAGTAAATGCACCTTGATTTAAGAATTTTTTAGATATTTGGACTGGAAACAAGAAAAAGATTCTAAATAAGAAGAGCATTTTTTGCTGTGTAAAGACAGAAGTAAAGGGATGTAGACAAATTAGTTGAACAGTTAATGAACAGTTTATTTAATTGCATAGTAGTAAAATACTAATGTTTGCTAATTCATTCCAGTTATTTTTACCTTAAAGCTACACTGTGTGATATTTTCCCCCATCTAGTGGTGAAAAGGTATATGACCATCCAGTGAATTTTAGTTTCTGTTCCTCTCAATTCCGATTTCGTTTCAACTCCTACAGTGGCCGATTTAGTCCAAGATTAACATGGCTTCCGGTTCGACCTCGTCCACATTCGACATGGTGCCTGTGGGATATTCTGTGCACAGTGGGATGGTTGGAACTCAACTGGCCTAATTATTCGGCTAGAAAGAACTGCAGCTAATCCAGAGTGAACTTTGATGATAGTTATGTTTATTCAGTCATCCAATTGCAAGGCATAAACAGGTTTGCGTGGATATGTACATAAATGTGGTTTCTGTGAGAGAACAAATAAGGATGGTAAATATACATACATAGTTAAGAACTGTATAATTATACTTATATGTTACATTTGTATAATGTAACCGTAAACCAGAGCTTATTGTACCATATATAGGCGCTAAATGCAGCTGCATTAAAAGGAGCTGCCGCTGCCGCTGCTAACAAGCGGTGTCCGGTTACAAAAGTGTGTGCGCCGCTTTAACGTTAGCACTGCAGTGCGCTCTGTATAACAATTGTTAATATGCCGATCAGACCTGATACATATTTCCATCAACATAAATTACAAGCAAATATTTTCTAAAAACGAATAAACATTGTTGATAACAAAATAACTGAATGATTATTCAAATAGGTGAGCATTACGCTATTGTATGTTGACACAAAAATACTTCTGAGGTGACATCAACTGAATTACGCGATGACACACTCTGAAACACATCTACAATGACAATAACTATTATTACTTACGGAGTTATTAACGCACAGAAACACCACACAAGGAAAAACATACTTTTGAGGAATAAACAAGCCAGGAAAACTCCATATAACTGTTACTGGATGCTGCTGAGATGAAAACTCTCTGCGCATGCACCAGACAAGTCTGAACAAGTTGACGCGCACATGCGCGAGGCAGAGAATTTTGTACAGTGCCATCAAGTATTAAAACCGGTTAAAACGCGAAAGGCGAAGCTTGAATTTACGGGTATGTCCCTCTTTGGCTCATGTACTTTCAAGATGGAGGGGCAACATGGCGACCACCGTTAGATCCCATTACCTTATGTATTTTCAATGGCATATTATAAACTTACGAGAATACTTTATTACTTGAAAGAAGTAAATATACATTAATGAGCACATATATTTTTGAAATAACTAAGTGTTTTTAGCTAAGAATAGACTAAAAAAGTTACACAGTGTAGCTTTAAACTTTATGCAAGCAGCTGTTCTGGGTTCTCCAGAGGCCACAGCCAGTGTGATTTTGTAAAAAATAACAAATAAAAAACAATAATAATATCATGAACATAATGATGGGGTAGAATGGACTGGACATCATATAAAACAACAACAACAATAAAAATAAAACATCAATGCATTACAAAAATAAAACAGTAAGAGTGTTTCCACAACTTAGACTGATAATGTGTAGTGCTAAACCTTGATACAAGGGGCACCAAGTAAAATCTTGCCTAGGGCAGCAAATTGGTCAGGGCCGGCCCTGTGTAGTAACCTAGAATACTGTCTAACACTTGATGGCTGCTCTGTCAAGTCCTCGTCGTCAGTTAGGAACCTGGATGTGCTCTTTGATACCAATCTTTCATTTGAAAGCCACATTTCTAGCATCTGTAAAACGGTATTCTTCCATCTTAAAAATATATCTAAATTATGGTACATGCTTTTAATGCAAAATGCTGAACAAGGCTAGATTATTGTAGTACTCTACCGGGTGGTTGCCCTGCTCGCTTAATAAATAAACGGCAGCTGGTCCAAATGTGTAGCAGCTAGAGTTCTTACTAGAACTAGAACTAGCCTGGTTCTGTCAATACTGCACTGACATCGTATACGTTTTAAAATCTTGTTTATTACTTGCAAAGCACTAAATGGCTTAGCTCTCCAGTACTTGAATGAGCTCTTAACGCATTATACTCTATCACGTCTATTGCGGTCTCAAAATTCTGGCCAGTTGATAATACCTAGAATATCAAAATCAACTGCAGGCGGTAGATCCTTTTCCTATTTAGGACCTAAACTTTGGAACTGTCTTCCTAGCATTGTCTGGGAAGCAGACACACTCTGTCAGTTTAACTAAAACACATCTCTTTACTATGGCATAAACATAAAACAATATACATTTCTATTATTTAAATCAGTTAAATGATTTCTAGGATTTTCATTTTAGGGGGGCTCAGCCCCCAGTGAGGGTATGAAAAAAAATGTTGGTTCACGAGTTTGTGTGCCCATATAATCTTGGTAAAAGTTGTAAACGGATTTGGCTTGCTGTCTGCTATAGAAGGGCTCGGAGAGGATATTCTACCCGAGCTCCGATTGCCTAGCCTGGATGCCAGCCGAACTTAGCCCCGCCCACAACATTTTTACTCGGGCAGTTCGGTCTGGACTTGCTCAATAGAGAAGTAATTATGCCCGAACAGAAGCTGTTCGGACCAATGAAATTGTCAGGGCGGGCTTTAGACGATGATGGACAGATGATCAACAGTAACGTAATCATCCACGTCATCAAAAGCCGCTTGGGTTGAATTTGTTCTAATCCTAACGGAGAACTTGTTCATATATGCATTCACCTTTACTATTTCTCTCAGAAATGATGATCGTGTTGGTAAGTACTCTGTGTATCCTTAAATTTTTTTTTTACAACACCGGCAAAGTTAGTTTACACTCATCTTTTTCTTCTAACGTTAGTCCAGCGTGCGTGCAGACAGGGTTGCCAAGTGTTTACAACAAAACCCGCCCAATTGCTAACGTTCCTCAAAACTAGCCAAAAACAAGCCCAATAGCTTTCCAAGGGGGTTCTCCGGGAAAAAAGGCATTTGGGGGGTAAAATATGTGTTATTTTGGAAGGACTGCCTGCTAAAATTCGCATTCCTGGGTCTGTATATCACATAATTGCGGTCGCTTCAACCCGTGGACTTGGCAACACAGTGCAGTTGAGTTCTGTTGACATTTGACAACTAACGTTATGCGTCGCTCGGTCGCTCCGTTGCTCTGATTGGTTGTAGGTCTATCCAATTGAGGTCTTTCCTGGTTCGGTTGAAACACGCCCAATAATCACAGCCCAACGGAGCAGAATCAGACTCATATTCTGACTAGAATTGAGTATGACGACGTCAGGCTACCGATTGTCCCCCTATAACAGGCAAAATTGTTCAAAAGGGAGGAGCCGGGGAGGAGGAGGGATGCTGCAGGAACTAACAACAGGAAGAGGTAAGCTGCTGGTTTTAAACCCTGGTATTAATTGGAAGATTAGATGGGCTTACTTCCTCCCAAAATTACGTTTAGTAACTTCACTAAGACTTTAGTTTAGGGTCCAATTCTCACTATTAACTAGTATCTAATGTAGTGAATTAGCTCTGAGGGGAAATATTAATAACTATTCATAACTCATTATGATTATTCATTATGATTCATTATGAATATTTGAATCAGTTAAATAGATTAAGTTGATGTAGCTACATTAACCTTACAATCATTCAATCAGTTCGTCCTAAGGACGTTCAGTATCAACCCATTCTCACTCCCAAGGCGTCAAAATCCGAAGCATGGTCAAGTGCCTTGCGCGTCACAACGAAGACGCCAAAGTCACCCCTAGGCGTCACTATCTTGACGCGCTGAGTGCTCCATTGATTTCAGTTGTTTACCCAATGCGTCAGATCAAGACGCATTTTATTCTTTGCATTTGTAAAAGCATACATGATTTTATTCATATTTAAAGGTTACTTTTATATTTTGGAGCAACTAACCCAACTCCTACCCTAAACCTACCCACTCCGAAACAATATAGAAACACATAACAGGCAAATAGAAGTACAGTCACATCTATTTATTGCAAAAACTGACGAAAAACAGTATAAAAGTATTAACTCATGTTGCATTCCAAGTCTTCTGAAGTCACACGATGTCTTCATGTAAAGAACAGAGTTGATCTTAATGTTTTAATCGCTGAGATGATGATCCCGCCGCTCCGTTAACGCATTCATTCATATCTCATTCAAATAATACACACGCCTCTTTAGCATGACGCAATCGGTCACAAGACACACGAGAACCAATGACATTTTACAATCAAAGCTGACGTAATGACGCAATTGGTCACGAGACATACTACAGCCAATGCACTATTAAATCACTATTAAAGCTGACGTAACGGGCGGCAATATTTGAAATTTTAGGCTTGTTCGACTTCACCCAGCGATTCGCAGACCGATCGGCGGCTGACTTGAAGCAGTGCATGCCGGTTAGAAATTTTGTCCGACTTGAGGCAGCGCCGACGCCACGTGACAGTGACGTATGTCAACAAAGTGCCGCGAGAGCGATTCGAGAGCAGCCGGCGATTACAGCCGGTGCAGTTTCTCGAGAGCGACTGCATGAGGCTGCACAGGCTCTGATGACGACACAGCCGTTCCACGATTGGCCAGATTCACCGCATGACAGCGATCACGTGTGTTTCGTGTTTATTCTAAAACCTTCAGCTCCACTAATGCGCACAAATCTGTTTTTTTATAACAGTAAAACCTCCTTTCATGTAGTCGCGATGTTATATTGTCATGTTTATCAAAACATAACTGATTAAAAACATAGACCCCACTTCATTGATAGTGTAGGCTTATGTTGAACTTTATTCTTGTAAAAACACACGCTGTATTAAGCAGTGCATAAAGTATTACATGACAATAATGTCTCTGAAACATCTGTGTATTGCCAAATATTGCATTTATTTCACTTCAGCTGATAAAGTATGCAAACACAGCGCGAGCGTCACCGCGGGAAGCAGAAAGTGTCCGACTTCACGTCACTGATCGGCGAGAGTAGCCGTGTGCAGGCGGGGAGGAGCTGCAAACACAGACGTGAAGTCGGACACTTTCTGCTTCCCGCAGTGACGCTCGCGCTGTGTTTGCACACTTTATCAGCTGAAGTGAAATAAATGCAATATTTGGCAATACACATGTTTCAGAGACATTATTGTCATGTAATACTTCATGTACTGCTTAATACAGCGTGTTTGTACAAGAATAAAGTTCAACATATAAGCCTACACTATATCAATGAAGTGAGGTCTATGTTTTTAATCAGTTCTATTTTGATAAACATGACAATATAACATCGCGACTACATGAAAGGAGGTTTTACTGTTATAAAAAACAGATTTGTGCGCATTAGTGGAGCTGAAGGTTTTAGAATAAACACGAAACACACGTGATCGCTGTCATGCGGTGAATCTGGCCAATCGTTGAACAGCTGTGTCGTCATCAGAGCCCCTGCAGCCTCGAGCAGCTGCTTTGGAGAAACTGCACCGGCTGTATTCGCCGGCTGCTCTCGAATCGCTCTCGCGGCACTTTGTTGACATACGTCACTGTCACGTGGCGTCGGCGCTGCCTCAAGTCGGACAAAATTTCTAACCGGCATGCACTGCTTCAAGTCAGCCGCCGATCGGTCTGCGCATCGCTGGGTGAAGTCGAACAAGCCTATTATGTGTTCGTGATCTTCTGCGGATGGTGACGCTGATCGCTTTTGGGGATTTCCTTCACACAAATCAATTGCTTGGCCTCGGAATATTTGTATTTTTTGAATAAATTGTGCATGCAGTCGACTCTGCCTGTTATATCTGCGTTTTATACCACACAAATGGGTAGGTTTAGGGATGGAATGGGGTTGGGTTACATGTTAAAACGTGTCTAGATAGCGTAAATAAAATGATGCTGGCTGATTAAATTGAGAATCACAGTCCAACATGTCATAATGGCAAAATCATAACCCAATATATGATCATCATGACGATAACGTTCCCATGCCCAACGGGTCTGTGTATGACGCCAAAGGTTTCTCGTTGAAATGAATGGAGCACTCGGCGCGTCAATATAGTGACGCATAGGGGTGCCTTTAGCGTCTTTATTGTGACGCGGAAAGCACTTGACCGTGCGTCGGAATTTGACGCCTTGGGAGTGAGAACGGGTTGTCAGTATTGATTATTAATTTAATTCTTAGAAAATGATATTTTTCATGGCCACAGAAAAATAATTATTTCTTTGAATTTACCTAAGTGCTTATAGCGTATAGCAAGATCGATCATTTAAGGGACAATATGTTTGCAGGCACAGAGTCAGGACCAACCTATATTGTGCACAAACTTTACTAACTAAATCACAGAACAAGACTAAAACTAACAGAAGACATATTACACAATACATACATGACAAGAGGTAAGGTTAAAGTGGTTGGAGGGAAAAGGGTCAGAACAGATGGATGAAGTTATGCAGAGAGCCTTTGGAAGAACCACCATTAATACACTTCTTTGTTTGAACAAAGAGTTTACAGTTTTACCAACTACACAGCGATTTCTGTTTCGTACTTTACTTGCATTTAGCCTGAGCTGTAGAAGACCGTCAGAGGTGAAATCGCAGGAGAAAGTTTGATGGTTCCGTCCGATGGCATTGACGTGGCGACAGGGGACCACCAAGTGGGGGTGCTGCAGCACTCCCTGGTTTCACAGGATTGCAAATGCAATGCACATTTTTGTTAATTTACATTTATTCATTTTAAGCATTTAGTAATTTATTTGTAATAAACACTTTAAGTGGCCCATTAAAAAGTAGTATTTATATGTTGAAATATGTTTTTAAAACATACATAGGCACCGTTGCGGTGTGCGTAGAACAGGGGTGTCTAAACTTTTTTTAAAGGGGGCCAGATTCGATGTTGTGGACATACCCGGGGGCCGGTCCCTTTTCTTAAATATTATTACTGAGTTAGAACTCTATTTTTATTTAAATTTAATAAGTGCTCTATTTAGGTAAAACCACACAGCAAAAAATACTTTTCTTACTTTGTATTTCTGTCTTTTTTCCAGTCAAAATATCTAAAAATTCTTAAATCAAGATGCTTTTACTAAGGAAAATTATATATTTTTTTCTTGATTCCTGGGGGAAAAACCCCCAAAATGAATTGAGTTTTTGCTTGATACAAACTAAATTATCTGCCAATGGATTAGAAAAATAATCTTGTTTCTGTTTGGGACAGAAACAAGATTCCAAACAGAAACGTTATTTTTCTTACCCCATTGGCAGATATATTTGCTTTGTTTTAAACAAAAACTCACTTCAATTACATTTTATTTTCCATAAAACAAGAAAAAATATCTAAATGTAATTTAACTGATTTAACTAATTTAACTGTAAAAATTGTACATCTTGATTTAAGAATTTTTAGATATATTTAGACTAGAAACAAGACAAAAATACTAAATGACAGCATTTTTTGCAGTGCACACAAGGCAAAAGTAAAACAAATATATATATTTATATATCTAGAATGGCTTTAAGGTATTTAGTCTATAAACATATAAATACAAATGCACAAAACTGAAAGTTTATGACAAAAATAGTGTGCAATTTGGTCTTTATTACTCATTTAATACGTCTACATTACAAATGAAATAAAATTAGATATTAACCTACATTTCTGCCAAATTACCACGGTTACAGGTGTTACCACAGTAAAGCATGGTAGCTAAATGGTGGCGTTGTTTGAAAAGTATTTTAACTGAATCGGCTAAGTGTTTCTCCTGATTTGCACGTTAGTGTTGTTGATTAATTCAGCGCTCTTTAACTGGATTTAAATTAAATCAAATCACAGAGAGATGCGCAGCTCATACCGGAGAGGAGACCTCTGCACTGAACTCGAACACTTCTCACGGGCTGTTTAGTAGGCGCGTGATCGAGACACTCAGGCACGACCTGATTCTGCCGAGACGCGTTCCTG